>NW_027516305.1:300000-600000 GCF_048772815.1 Callospermophilus lateralis
TTTGATTATGTTGGGAAGTTGTGTTGGTCACCCATCTGGTCCGAGGATATTTTTTTTTCTAGCTTCCAGGAAGTTTCTCTCTCATTCCTCTGTCATGAAGAGAATCCCTAGGATTTGTTGGCAGTCATCCCAAGTAGGCAGGTTTGAAAACGCCAGGGAGTTCTTTGAGTTCTTTTGGCCAGGCCAGCTTCCTCCAGGGAAGGAGGGGCTGTGTGTGTGACAAGGGGGAGTCATTTCGTGGGCGCTGGGCTGGCCTAGCTTCCTCCAGTGGCGGAGAGGCTGAGTCAGCAGCAGGGGAATCACTTAGAGGTTGTTGGGGGTTGGTGGACGAGGGCAGCGGATAAGAAGGCGAGGAGAGTCCAGTAGAGTCTTGAGACTCTGGGAGAAGAGAGGGTGGAGGAGGAGGAGCAGAGGGTTTGAGAGATAGAATCATGGTGGAAGGAGTAGGAGCGGGGGCAGAGACAAGGAAAAGCTTCACCCATGGAGGAGGAGATTTGCAGAGGTCCTGCAAAGTTGAGATATATGGCTGTTGATCTGGATGTCCATGTGGCCCCGGTTGAAATACAAAATCTCTGACTTTTCGAATTAGTGGGACGTAGATGTTTCTAGGGGCTATCCAACTCCAAAGGTGGGTCATTCTGAGGCACAGAGGGTCTGCCAGGTCCAGCGATTTACTGAAAAAGAAAGATTCTGGGCCCTTAAGCGGACATTGTTCCAGTGATCAAGGGTCAGGAAGAGAGGTGTTGAAGTTCTCTGTCCCAAAATGAGAGATACACAAACAGTGAAAACAACGACACACTACACTGACAAGACAAGACAATAAAGTCAGGCATTGGACGTCCAATACTGAGGCCAGGCCTGAGTAGCCGGCAAAACCTGATGGGCTGGCAATACCGAATCTGAAGCAAAATATCACTGAGTCAAGGAGACTATTGTTCCTCGATTTCCTGAGTCCTCTGGGGCATCCCCCAGGGACGTGGCCTGTGGCTCTGTGACACGTATGTCAGCCTCTGTCAGAGAGAGCTCACGCTCATCACCCATAGCCATTTTGCCAAGCCCTAACCTGAAACCTAAAACCAAAAAGAGTTCCCTTACTTACCCTGAAAGGAGCCCCTTGGGGATCTTTCATCCGCCGCTGTCGGATCTTGCTGGTGCCTCCAGATGTAAAGGTCGGGCAAGCATCGGAGGAAGAGACCACCAAGAGAATGTCTCCTTCAACAGTAAATGGTTTATTATGGGTCCAGCATTCTGGGGCTCAGAGCTCACTTGAATAGAGCAGAGAGCAATGAGAACAGCTTAAGCAGAGCTTATATGCTTTCCTTGGAGAGGGCAGGGAGGGAAGTTTATTGATGGGTCAGGGCAAGTGGGTGGTTTGCGTGCAAACGGGTGAGGGTATACATTTGCAGTTTGGCAGTTGGGGACAGCACATTCTGGAAACAAGATTAGCAAACAGTCCTCAAGACTTCAACAGTGTTTTGTTAAGCATACAGAAAAACAGTAAGTAACAAGTACCTATTTTATTAACCTTTCACCAAAGCCTAAATGGAAAGTGAGCATGGATTACTAAACACATCCATGTCCAGGTTGCCTAATGCTCTCAAATCAATCCTATTGGTGACTACATATTTGTTTCTTCTTAAGATAATATATTCAACCTCAACCCTGTTGAAAATGACTAATCCTATCAGTCACTTTATATTTTGTCTGATTTCCTAATGTCTATTGATATCTGCTTTCCTACATATTTTCCCCAGTTCATCATTGTGACTGACTCTTCACATGTGCTGACATTTACATTCACTCTCTATCCGAAACCCTATTGCTAAATAACTTTTGGTCCAAATCCTATATTACTCTTTTTTCTAACATACCGACTATCTTCCTAATCCTAAAGACTATCCCTTTTTGACTGGATGATCACTTCGACAATCAATCATCCAAGGTACAAGGTCCTATGCCATTGTATATTGATTTATCTGAGACATCTTTGCAGAACATAATTCAAAGCTAAGTATCCCAATCAACAGCCCAATGCCCTTCCTGGATTCAAATCTTATCTAGATTTCTGTTTTCAAACTTATATTTCACCAATATATTTTTGTAAATATCGCAAGTTCCCAATACCATTATTCATTAAGCAGAATGATTCCTAATTCAAATCAAACATGTTATTAAGCCTAACCATACATTGTTCCCTCAAACTAACTTTACAGAAGAGCCGAGACAGAATTTGTCTTACAATACAGTAATGTAGGGGATCTCCCACCTGCTGAGAACATCAAAGGACCATGCAGAAATTATACCCTTAAGAAGTTGCAGGCAGCTATGAAGGACCTAAGAGGGAAAAAGTCATATTCCATGGCAAACAACTGGGTCAGTATGAAGAGATGTGTTTGAATCAGCCTCTCCTTTCTTAATGTAGTGAACTGATCAAACCATGCCTGTGTGGAGAGCTGTTTCCAGGTGCCTATGGTTGATATACCATTCTAACTTGTGAAAGTGTCAAAGGATGTAGGGGCAGCCTCCATTTCATGGGACCTTTCGAAGCAACTGTTAGGACAAAGTGGTGCCCAAGGTAGTGACCTCATTCAGTTCCTGAAGGAAGTGACCTCACCTCTCTTCCTTGGTCATCAAAAACTCTGAAATTGTGATGCAGGAAGCCAGGCACCCAGAGCCAGTCCCAGTCCCAGTCCCAGTGGTCTCACTTGTTTGGATTTACCAAGGACAGAGTCAGTCTTCCTTGGTACCGACTGATATGAGCATTGTCAAATGGCAGAAGATCTCTGAAGAGGGGCCTTTCCTGAGAAAGCAGGTATTGGTTCACCGCTGGCTCCTGACAACTTCACAGAGTTGGCAAAGGAGACCAGATCTGAGAAAGGGCAGGCCATTTCAGGGGAACATAGTATGGCCCACCAGTTAGAGGACACTCCGGATAGTCACAGACCTACTTGGGTTAAGGAGGTGCCTTTGTGGGTGTGGAGTGAGTTTGTGGTTTTCTCTCATGTTCTGAGAATAGGTAGGAAAGGCTGTTTGTTTGGGTTGGAGTGGCCTGTTTCTAGTAAGTCGTTTGACAAGGCTAGTGTTTCTATGTCTGAGTATCCCACTGTGTCCGTGGTTGTAGACATTAGAAAAGAGAAGGCATCAAAGGATGTGTCCTGTCTAGTAGAAAACTTCCCAGCATTCATCCTGCCTAATTAAAGAATGGACTGTGGTTTGCCTTATGGATGGGCAACACCTACTAAATTCCTAAGTTCCTGTTTTCTTCCTGAATTCTGGCCACTCTCCAGAATAGGCTCATAGTTTTGTTTCCAAGATATGTACCACCTCCAAGCTCTGAGACATGTCTATATACTTGATAGCTGTAGAGAATGGGAACATCTTAGAAAACTCAGATATCAGTGTGACCAGTAAATTTTCAGTGGACAAATCCTGCTTTGGTTCATTTGCTTACCTATGGTTCTGTTGTCCTGAATGTCGGGAAGGTCTTTGCCTCAGGCCACCCCTTTGTGAAGCCTGAAGAAAACAATTTTCAAATGGAAATGAATGGGCATCACCTGTGGTTCTTTGCTTAATTGCTTGTAAAAGGATGTGTCTAAATCAGCCTCTTGGCCCTGTATGAGGTTGTGGCTTAGATTCTCAGCACATGATGGATCTAAGGATAGATTCCATTTGTGCAATCAGAACCAAAATGGCCAAAAATCTGTCATTGTTGATGAGTCTCTTGCCTTCCTCTGTTAGGATTCTGACCTCTGTCAAGTGAGAATAGGGATCCTTTAAGTCAAATGAGTTCTTTGAAGAACTGCAGAGGTGCTTGTGTTTTCTTGTGACTCCAAATCACTTAAAGAATCTATCCCTGAGAGTCAGTAGGACTCAAATTGAAGAAGCAGAGCAGTATTCATGGCAGGCCTATTGGATCACTCCAGGTTCACAGGAAGGGTGACGATGCCACCCTGACTTTAGGCAAATGAGGGGCAAGGAAGATTATTTTGGACACTCTCTTGGGATGCGTCCCACATGAAAAACTCTAGCCAGAGGTAATGATGAGTGTCTATATGGAAGAAGGTAAGGACCATGTGGGAGTGTTTTGGTTTTAAGTGTAGTCATTCATGTGGCAGTTGGAAGAGATGACTGGATCCACCTGGGCTTGAACTCTGGTGTCATTCCCCTTAAACACTGAGTTCTGGATCAATCATCAAAGAAGTATTGCCATGAATTGTGTTGGGAATTTAGGAGGCCACACATGAGAGTCTCCGTTGGAAACTGAGATCTAGTCCTAGGGTGGCTTTCCACAGAGCACTGGGAATCTCAGCCAGGATATCACATTATTTTATTCTGAAAGACTTGGAAGCCATATTTGCTAGTCAAAACACACATGGACCTCAATTGTAGACCTCGATGGGCCTGGATTCATGTGACCTTTAGGCCACTCTTTGGGAAGCCTTGCCTGTGAGAGTTCTCCAAAGCTTTCATTGAAATGAGCTTCCTCACCATTGAATGATTCCTGAATGATTTGAAAGCCATAGTGCTTCCAACTTCATAATTGAAAATTTGCTAGATAAATACCATGAAATTTTTGAAATTCCAATGACCAGGTGGCAATGAAGAACCTTTGGATGTCCTGTTGCTGATCACGAGTGTACCAGACAGTGCCTTGATTGACTGGTTTTGATGAAAATGGTGTAAAACAGAGATCTCAGTAATTTGGATCCTGCTGAGTAGTGGGCCTAGAGCAGTAGTGAGCAAATGTGTGATAAAACATCTGAGGTGGGGCCATGTGGATCTGCCATTGGCTTCCAAATGGCTTGTGACTGACATGGTGCAGCGAGCAGACCCTTATATGTAAAGGCAACTTGTTATATGGAGAGGTTTCAGGGCAATGTTCAGAATCAGGTTGCTATGGTCAAGGGGGCATCCTATGTGGTATACAAGCCCTGTTGGTGCATTCTCCTGCAGACCCTGATCCACCACACGTGACAGAACTCGCTGCAGCACTGTGTCCCCAGTTGAACTCCTTGTATTTCGTGAAGCAAATACCAAACTCCGAGTGCAGCAGGAAGAAACATTATGAAAAGTGGAGGATGATGAAATGGCTTCGCAGTCCACATGGGGAGACACTTAGCCCCCAGTGGCCACAGATTACCTACAAAGCAAGAATTCAGCACTGCTGCTTCATGTTTATTGGAAAATTATAAACCATGTCCTCCAGATCACAGAGATGAAGACCCAGCTTTGATGGTCTCACTAGAAAGGAAGCTAAAGCTCCTGACAGCAACATATATTTCAAGTGCCCAACCTAAAGGCAGTTTCTCCAGACGTCTTTAGGCAGGCAAATCTCCATGTTTGTAGAGTTTTTACACTGTCCCTTACTTTTGGAAACTCCTCTACAATCTCCAAGGTTGTGAACCCTAAGCATTTTCAATTTCAGATATGTATTCAAAGATTTTCTAACTCTTATCCTCTAATTGTGTCTTACTTGGGGTGAAGGTAATGTCAAGGCATTTTTCTGAATGAGAGTGGGAAAATTTTTTTGTAGTACACATTTGCATACACATTGATCCATTTTCCAATTTTCCATTCGAAATACTGAATCCCTGACACTAACTCATACCCTACTAGACTCTGACTACTAATCCTAATATGATGGAGAAAAATACCCCAAAAGAATGAAAATACAAGCAGTTCAGAGGAAGCATGGTGTATAGTTGGACTTCCCTCTTGCATGATAAACGGTCGGTTTTATAAATCTACTCAATTTTTAATTGAAATAGTCCTCCATGTGTTTTTTTTAAAGAGAGAGTGAGAGAGGAGAGAGAGAATTCTATAATATTTATTTTTTAGTTATCGGTGGACACAACATCTTTGTTTTCACGTGGTGCTGAGAATCGAACCCATGCCGCACGCATGCCAGGCGAGCACGCTACCACTTGAGCCACATCCCCAGCTCTCTCCATGCGTTTTTAAAGTTAACAAATATGTGAATTCCTGTCTCCCTTTCTCTGTAGCCTACTCAGCACTTGCACTTTTTATATGCACATATAGATTCCTACTTGGTATCACACGTATATTTTTATGAGTTGGCTGACTTGGCAGAAACAAATTGTAAGAAGAGATCAGTGCTCCTAAACGCTGTTGGAACTGAAAATTCAAACTATCGGTGAGCTTCCTATTAGAACAATATTATACATAAACCCATGTTTAGTAAAATAAATATTTTTGCTTCTGTGGATGATATATATTACATGATGAATTACGATTGGCATATATATATATATTGATACTTTTTAATGAATTTTTGTGGTTTTTTTGTATATATATATATATATATATATATATATATATATATATATATATATACACTCTACAGATTTTATAAAATATGAAATATATGTGTCTTATATACACTCCATAAATTCATTCATGTTCATGTATGTGGATTTATAATCAACATTTCACAAGATTATTCTCAGAAATAATCATCTACCTGAAATACATATTTGTTTCCCAGTGCTGAAAACTAACTTCAATCAATGGTGCTTACAAATCCTAATATTCCTGCAGTAACTGACCCAGTTTAACATCAATGCAAATAGATTCCTAGGGGACATGATGTCTATTTTGACGTTCATTTTAATTCAACACTGGTACATTACTATTTCTTCAGTTTTTGCACATCATAGGATATATATTTCATTCACAAGTTCACAAATTTATAGAAATTTGTTTCACTTTTAATCACTTTCTGCTTCAGAACACATGTATTCCTCCATGTTACTTGACTGGTCTTTTCATGAGACTTCTTTCCAAACACATTATTTTCGATTTCCATAATCAATTTTGAAGCTAAACCCACACACTCTTCAAGATAAACCATAACATTAATATTACCATTAGATGTATAAGTGGTTGGAAAGAATGTGTGTATATCAATATAAGATTTCCTGTACATTTTCACATTTCAATTCAATCCATTATTAAAGTTGGAACCAGGTATGTTATTTATTCACAGTATGGTCTATTAATGCATTATCTCTATATTCATAGACACAGTGTACACCTCTTTGTTCCCCCAATACTAATTTATACCTCTTCAAAACATTGCTTTCAGAAATGGTAGAAGAAATATTCATTTCACCTTATCTATCTATATATGTGTGTGTGTATATATATATATATATATATATATATATATATATATATATATATATATATATATATATATATTCTTTTTTTTATCACAGTAATATTCTGGACACAAAAAACAAAGGTCACACTCATGATTGTATCAAAGCCTAAATGGAAAGTGAGCATGAATTACTAAAAACAACCATGTCCAGGTTGCCTAATGCTCTCAAATGTAAATCCTATTGGTGACTACATATTTGTTTCTTTCTAAGATTATATATTCAACTTCAAGGCTGTTGAAAATGTCTAATTCTATCACTCAGTTTATACTTTGCCTTATTTCCTTATATCTCTATTGATATCTGCTTTCCTACATATATTCCGCAGTTCATCATTGTGTCTGACACTTCACATATGCTGACATTTACATTCAATGTCTACCCGAGACCCTATTGCTAAAGAAATTTTGGTCTAAATCCTATACTCACTTTTATTTCTAAACCTACTGACTATCTTCCTAATCTTACTGATTATTGCTTTTTGACTCGATGTTCTCTTCGACAATTAATCATCCAAGGTATAAGGTCCTAAACCATTGTATTTCAATTTATCGGAGACATATATGCAGAACATAATTCAAACCTAAGAATCCCACTCAAGGACCCAATGCCCTTCTGACTTCGAATCTTACCTAGATTTCTGTTTTCATACTTACATTTCACCTATATATTCTTGTAAATATCACAGGTTCCCAATACCATTATTCATGCAGCAGAGAGATTCCTAACCCAAATCAAACATGTTATTAACCCTAAACATACACTCTTCCCTCAATCTAACTTTACAAAAGAGGAGGGACAGAGTTAGTCTTACAATACAGGAATGTAGGGGATCTTCCACCTTCTTAGAACATCAAAGGTCCATGCAGAAATGATCCCTGGAGAAGATGTAGGCAGCTATGAAGGACCTGATAGAGGAAAAGTCATCTTTTATGGTAAACAACCTGATCAGGATGAATGGATGTGTCTGAATCAACCTCTATCTTCTAAATGTAGAGAAGATGGACCAAATCAGGCCTGTGTGGAGAGCTCTTCCCAGGTGCCAATGGTTGATATACCATTCTAACTTGTGAAAGTGTGACAGAAAGTAGGGACAGACTCCATCTCATGGGACCCTTAGAAGTAACTGTTAGGACAAAGAGGTTGCCAAGGCAGTGACCTCATTCAGTTCCTGAAGGAAGTAACCTCACTTCACTTCCTTGGTGATGGAACTCTCTGAACTTGGGATCCAGGAAGAGAGGCACCCAGAGCCAGTTGCAGTCCCAGTCCCTGTGGTCTCACTTGTTTCAATTTACCAAGGACAGAGTCAGTCTTTCTTAGTACCAACAGATGTGAGGATGGCCAAATGCCAGGAAAGCTCTGAAGAAAGGCCTTTCCTGAGAAAGCAGGTATTGGTTCACCGCTGGCTCCTGACAACTGCACAGAGTTGGCCAAGGAGACCAGATTTGAGATACAACAGGCCATTTTTGGCGAATATAGTATGGCCCACCATTCAGAGGACACTCCACAAAGGAGGTGCCTTTGTGGGTGTAGGTGTGTGCATGGTTTTTTTCTCAGGTTCTGAGAAGATGTAAGAAAGGCTGTTTGTTTGAATTGGCGTGGACTGTTTCTAGTAAGTCCTTTGACAAGGCGAGTGCTTCTATGTCTGTGTATCCCACTCTGTCCGTGGTTGTAGACATTAGAAAAGAAAATGCATCAATGGATGTGTCCTGTCTAGGAGAAAGCTTCGCAACATTCATCCTGCCCGATTTATTAATGGACTGCGGCTTTCCTTATTGAAGGGCAAAACCTGCTATCTTCCAAAGTTTCTGTTTACATCCTGAATTCTGGACACTCTCCAGAATTGCCTCATTGTTTTGTGACCAAGATATGTACTACCTCAAAGCTATGTGATATGGCTATGTACTGGATAGCTGAAGGGAAAGGCGAGCATCTAGGAAAACTCAGATATCAGTGTGACCAGGAAAGTCTCAGTGGAGAAACCCTGCTTTGTGCGTTTTGTTTACCTATTTTTCTGTTCCCCTGAATTTCAGGAAGGTTTTTGCCTCAGACCACTCCTTTGTGAATATGAATTCAAAATATCAATGAGTCCAGGAGACTATCTCGTCCCCATAAATTTACGGGAAGATGATCCAATACATACGGCTGTAGAGTTCCTTCACATCCTTCAGGATCCTTCCAATCTAATACCATTGCACTTCTATGGGGATTATACGCTACTCCTAGGCCTCGAAGCGTTTGAGTGGCTTGTTGTAATGGCCAATGTTTTGGCCATTCTTGACGAGAGATGATGCTAAGGTCTGCGTCTGTATCCAGTAGCCCATTAAATTCATGCCCTTGAATATTTAGTTTTAGCATGGGGCCAGAATCTAAATTTAAAGAAAGCATAGCCCAATCTACACCTGTGGAGCCTAATCACTTGGAACCTCTTTCTACAGTACGACTGGAAAATTTTTCACGTAGGCTGGGTATTATTAGTAACTGTGCTATTCTATCTCCTGGTGAAATTACTAATATACCCTTTGGAGAACTGGCTATAATTTTTATTTCACCTTCATAGTCGAGATCAATTACCCCAGGACTTATCATAAGTCCTTTTAGAGTAGAAGAGCTGCGTCCCAATAATAAGCCTACTGTTCCTTTGGGAAGAGGTCCTTTTACCCCTGTGGAAATGAATTGAACTCCCATCTCTGCAGTTAGTACTGCTCTGGCAGAGTCACAGATGTCTAACCCTGCGCTCCCTCTGGTTTGTCTGATGAGGGATCTGATGGACAATGTGTCCTGGGCACTACCCTGATGTGGTTGATGGGTTTCTCCAGTGCTGCGTATATTTGTGGTTTTGGGCCCCGGAGAATTGAGCCCCCTTGTCCATTTTTTGGCAATGGAGCTCCATGTTTTTGTCCACGATATTGTGGATAAACACCTGGTCCTTGTTCGTTTTTTGATAATGGTGTACCCTCTATGGTGGTTTGAGAACAGCATTCATTAGCCCAAAGTCTCCCTCTACGGCATCGTGGACAAATACCTGGTATTCTACTCCTTTGATACCTAGTTTTGTTAAACCCTCCTCCTATGGGACAATTCCTTTTAAAATGTCCTGTTTTTTCACAATTGTAGCATGTTCTTGGCCTGGCATCTAAAGCCTGTTTTACTGCAGCTGCCACAATTTGCCCTTGTTCATTAATGTCTCTGGCATCTAAAGCCTGTTTTACTGCAGCTTCCACGACTTGCTCTTGTTCTTTAATGTCTCTACATAATTTAATATATGTGTTTAAATCTTCATGTTTCCATGGTCTAATGATATCTTTGCACCAACGATTCGCTTGCTCATAAGCCAGTTGTTTTAGTAATGGCATTGCTTGTTGTGTATTTCCAAAAACTCTGGTAGCTGTTTGAATAAGCCTATCTACAAATTCAGCATAAGGTTCATTAGCTCCTTGTATTACCTTAGATAACTGACCTTGTAAACCTCCATTTTCTTGAAAAGTCTTCCATGCCTTAATTGCATCTATAGCAATCTGTGCATATACACCAGGATCATATGCACATTGCTGCTGCTGATCCTCATAAGGTCCCTTTCCTAACAATATATCTAGATTTCTCTGAGGATAACTAGCTGCTGCATTTTGCCTAGCCGTCTCCTTGCAAAATTCCTCATTGGCAATCTTCCATAACAGGTATTCCCTCCATTTAGCACAGCTTTACACATATTAGCCCAATCTGCTGGCTTCATGTTCATGTTGTTAATGGATTTGATAATGCTTACAGTGAAGGGTGCTTGAGGACCATAGGTTGTTACAGCCTCTGTTAGCTGCTTCACTGTTCTGAAATTTAAAACATGGTAATCTCACTGCCCTCCTGCCTCAAATACTGGGCATGTTAATATTTGAGATCTTGTCTCAGGATTCCAACTATCAACTGTGGGGGTTGGGGGCCTCCCAGCATATGGAGGTGGCCTTGTTAGTTGGACACTTACTTCCTCTGGTGATAGAAAGGTGTTAGTAGCAGTCTCCTGTAGAGGTTGTGCTGTTGGTTGGACACTTACACCCTCTGGTGATAGAAAGGTGTTAGTAGTAGTCTCCTGTTGTAACTTTCCCCCTGATGGCTTTTTCTGTTTTACACTTTCTTCCTCTGTCTGACTGGCTTGAAAGGCCTTCTCTTTTACTTGATTTTTTTCCTCTGTCTGACTAGTTCGAGAGACCTTTTCTTTTACTTGAATTTTTTCCTCTATCTGACTAACTTGAGAGACCTTCTGTTTTACTTGAATCAATATGTCTTCTCCTTCCTCTACCATTGTCTGAACTGAAGGCTTTCCACTAAGCAAACAAGGTACAAACGTCCACAATAGCAATGTGCCAACTGGCAGAGTCCCTGGGCTTTTCTTTCCTATTCTTTTTAAATCTTCACCATGATGGTTCCATTGTGATATATTTAACAACTCCTCCTGAAAAAGCCATGGGCTACATTTTTGTATTGTATCAACGTATGCCCTGACTTTTCTTGATTTTACTGAGATGCCTCCTTCCTCTAACAATTTACTGAACACTCTTTCAGTTTTTTTTTTTTTTTTACTAATTTCTGATCCCGTATTTCTACTATAATACAACCCAACAAGATGACACCAAACAAAACAGCTCCTCAGGAAAAGCCGTCAGAGCCCAACTGCCACCACAGGCTTCCCACAAGCCTCTCCCTCAAACACAAGTCTCCTCCTCTTGAGGCCGATTGGCTGGGTCACGTGGGCGAAGCCAAAAAGTCCCCCAATGAGCAGTTCCATGGTCTGAAAGGGCAGGGAACCAGCCCAATGTGCATCACCACAGAGGAGCCAATCAGCTAGATGTTGCTGGGGCCGCTGTGAGCCAATCATCCGCTGGCAGTCTGAAAGGTCAGGGAAACCGCTCATTGAGCATCTCAATGAGCATCACCACAGACAAGCAAATCAGCTAGATGATGCTGGGGCCGCTGTGAGCCAATCATCAGCCGGCAGATGGAAGTTTGCTGGCAGCTGCAAGTTTGCTGGGGCTCCTTTGGCTGTGGCTCTCAACAGATTATTCTCAGAAATATTCAACCACCTGACATACATATTTGTTTCCTAGTACTGAAAACTAACTTCAGTGAATGGTTCTTATATATCCTAATATTTTATAGTAACTGACCAAGTTTAACATCAATGCAGTTAGATTCCTATGGGACATGATATGTATTTTTAAGTTCATTTTTATTCCACACTGGTACATTACTATTTCTTCAGTTTATGGACATCATAGGATATATCCTTTCATCCACAAATTCACAAATTTATAGGCATGTGGTTCACTTTCAATCACTTCCTCTTTCAGAAAACATGTATTCCTCTATGATTCTTTAGTGGTCTTTTCACTAGACTTCTTTCTAAAAACATTATTTTCGATTCTATACTCATTTTTGAAGCAAAACTCACACACTCTTCATGATAAACCGTAACCCTAATATTACCATTAGATGTATAACTAGTTGGAATGAATGTATATATATCAATATAAGATTTACTATATATTTTCAAATATAATTTCAATGCATTATTTAAAGTTGGAACCAGTTATATAATTTATTCACAATATGGTCTATTCATGCATCATCTCTTATTCATCAACACAGGGTACGCCTATTTTATCCGCAATACTAATTTATAAGTTTTCAAAATATTGCTCCTCATATTGGTGGAAGAAATACTCATGTCATCTGATCTACATATATATTTTACCACAGTAATATTCTTGACACAAAATGCAAAGGTCACACTTATGATTGTACTAAAGCCTAAATTTAAAGTGAGCATGGATTACTAAAAACCTCCATGTCTAGGTTCCCTAATGCGCTCAAATGTCAATCCTATTGGTGACTAAATAATTGTTTCTTCCTAAGATTATATATTCAACCTCAACCCTGTTGAAAATATCTAATCCTATCACTCACTTTATACATTGCCTGATTTCCTAATGTCTCTATTGATACATATTTACTCTCTTTCCTACATATTTTCCCCAGTTCATCATTGTGACTGACTCTTCACATGTGCTGACATTTACATTCACTCTCTAACTGAAGCCCTATTGCTAAAGAACTTTTGGTCCAACTCCTAGACTCACTCTTCTTCCTAATCCTACAGACAATCTTCCTAATCCTATGGACTATCCCTTTTGGACTGGATGATCTCTTCTAAATTCAGTCATCTGAGGTACAGCAACCTATGCCATTGTAAATCAATTTATCTGAGACCTCGGTGCAGAACATAATTCAAGCTTAGTATGCCAATCAATCGCCAAATGCCCTTCTGGGCTTCAAATCTTACCTAGATTTCTTTTTTCGTACTTATATTTCACGTCTATATTCTTATAAGTATCAGAGGTTCCCAAACCATTATTCATCCAGCAGAATGATTCCTAACCAAAATCGAACATGCTATTAACCCTAACCATACAATGTTCCGTCAATCTAACTTTACAGAAGAGGAGGGACCGAGTTGGTCTTACAATACAGGAAGGTAGGGGATCTTCCACCTGCTGAGAACCTCAAAAGTCCATGCAGAAATGATCGATGGAGAAGATTTAGGCAGCTATTTAGGACCTGAGAGAGGAAAAGTCATCTTCCATGGCAAACAACCTAGTCAGGATGAAGGGATGTTTCTGAATCAGCCTCTCTCTTCTTAATGTAGAGAAGTCGGATCAAACCAGGCCTTTGTGGAGAGCTGTTCCCAGGTGCCTATGGTTTCTATACCATTCTAATTTGTGAATGTGTCACAAGAAGTAGGGGCCGCCTCCATCTTATGAGAACCTAGGAAGCAACTGTTAGGACATATTGGTGGCCAAGTCAGTGACCTCATTCAGTTCCTGAAGGAAGTGACCTCACCTACTTCCTTGGTGATGGAATTCTCTGAATTTGGGATCCAGGAAGCCAGGCACCCAAAGCTATTACCCGTCCAAGTCCCAGTGGTCTCACTTGTTTGGATTTACCAAGGATAGAATCAGTCTTTCTAGGTACCTCTTCATGTGAAGGTGGCCAAATTCCAAGAAAGCTCTGAAGAGGGGCCTTTCCTGACAAGACTGGAATTGGCTCACCACTGCCTCCTGACAACTTCACAGAGTTGGTGAATGACACCAGATCTGAGACAGGAAAGGCCATTTCAGAGGAACATCGTATGGCCTACCAGTCAGAGGACACTCAGAAGAGTCACAGACCTACTTGGGGGAAGGAGGTGCCTGGGTGTGTGGATGTCAGTTTGTGGTTTTGTCTCATGTTCTGAGAATAGGTAGAAAAAACGTGATTTATTTCTTTTGGAATGGACTGTTTCTAATAAGTCATTTGACATGGTGAGTGTTTCTATTTCTGTGTATGCCACTGTGTCCGTGGTTGTAGACATTAGAAAAGAGAATGCATCAATGAATATGCCCTGTGTAGTAGAATGCCTCCCAGCAATCAACCTGTCCAATTTATGAAAGGACTGCGGCTTGCCTTACCAATGGGAAACACCTACAACCTTCCTAAGTTCCTGTTTTCTTCCAGAATTCTGGCCACTAGCCAGAATATGCTCATTGTTTTTTATCCATGATATGTACCACCTCCAATCACTGTGACATGACCATGTACTGAATAGCTGAAGGAATTGGCATGGCGAGCATCTCAAAAAACTCAGATATCAGTGTGGCTAGGAAACTCTCAGTGGAGATACCCTGCTTTGGGCCTTTTGCTTACATTTTGTTCTGTTGCCCTGAATGTCAGGAAGGTATTTGCCTCTGGCCACCCCTTTGTGAAGACTGAAAAAAACAGTTATCAAATGGAAATGAATGAGGATCACCTGTGGCTCTTGGCATAATTGCTTTGGAAAGGGAGGTGTCTGAATCAGCCACTTGGCCCTGTGTGAGGCTCCAGCTTAGCACATGATGGATCTAAAGAAAGATCCCATGTGTGCATCCAAAACCAAAATGGCAAAAAGATCAGTCATTGTGGATGAAGTCTCTAGCCTTTTTCTGTGATGTTCCTGACTCCATCAAGTGAGAATAGGGATCCTTTGGGTCAAATGAGTTCTTCAAAGCCCTGCAGAAGTGCTTGGGTTTTCTCATGACTCCAAACCACATAAAGAATCTATACCTGACATTCAGTAGGCCTCAAAATGGAGAAGCAGAGGAGTATTAATGGCAGGTCTATTTAATCCCTCCTGGTTCACAGGAATGGTGTCCAGGCCACCCTGACTTTAGGCAAATGAGGGCCAAGGGTGCTCATTTTGGTCACTGTCTTGGGCTGCGCCCCTCATGGAAACCTTCAGCCAGAGGTTATGATGAGTGTCTATATGGAGAAGATGAGGGCCTTGTGGGAGTGTTTAGGTTTTAATTTTGGTCATTTGTGTGGCGATTGGAAGAAATGACTGGGTCCAACTGGGCTTGAACTCTGGTGTGAGTTCAAGGGGACTTAGAGACTGAGTTCTGGAACTGAACTCAGAGAAGCATTGAAATGAATTGTGTTGGGATTTTAGCAGGCCACACATGAGAGTCGCCCTTATAAACTGAGATCTAGGTCCAGGGTGGCTTTCCACAGAGCACTGAGAATCTCAGCCTGGATATCACATGATTTTTTCTGAAACACTTGGCAGGCATACTTGAGCGTCAAAACACACATGGACCTCACATTGTAGACCTCAATAGTCCTGGATTTCTGTGACCTTTTGGCCACTCCTTGGGAAGACTTGCCTGTGAGAGTTTTCCAGAGGTTTCATTGAAATGAGCTTCCTCACCATTTAATGTTTCCTGAAAAAATTGAAACCCACAGTGCCTCCAACCTCATGCTTGAATAATGGCTAGATAAATACCATGAAATTCTTAAAATTCCCTTGACCAGGTTGCACAGGAGAACCTTTGGATATACTGTTGCTGACGATGAGTGTATCAGACAGTTCCTTGATTGACTGGGTTTCATGAAAATGGTGTAGAACAGAGATGCCAGTAAGTTCAAGCCGCTGATTAGTGGGCCTACAGCAGAGATGTGCAGTTTTGTGATAAAACTTCTGTCGTGGGGCCTTGTGGATCTGCCTTTGACTTCCAAATGGCTTGTGGCTGACATGGTGCATCCAGCAGACCCTTATATGTAAAGGCATCTTTTTATAAGTAGAGGTTTAAGGGAAATCTTAACAATCAGGTTATTATGGTCAAGGGGGCAAACTGTGTGGGATAGAAACCTGGTTGGTGCATTCTCCTGCTGACCCTGACCCACCACACATGACAGAACTCCCTCCAGCACTGTGTTCCAGTTGAGCTCCTTGTATTCCATGAAGCAAATATTAAATTCCCAGTGCAGCACCAAGAATCACGACGAAATGTGGAGGATGACCAAATGGATACACAGCCAACATGTGGATACACTTAGCCCCCCGTGGCCACAGTTTACCTACAAAGACAGAATTCAGCACTGCTGCCTCATGTTCATTGGAAAATAAGAAACCATATCCACAAGGTCACAGAGATGAAGACCCAGCTTTGATGGTCTCCCTAGAAAGGAAGCTAAAGCTCCTGACAACAACATATGTTTTAAGTGCCCAACCTCAGAGACAGTTTCTCAAGAAGTCTTTAGGCAGGCAGAGGTCCATGTTTGTGGAGTGTTTACCCTGTCCCTTACTTTTGGAAACTCCTCTACCACTTCCAAGGTTGTGAACTCCTGATCGTATTCCATTCCAGATATGTAGTCATGGATTTTCTAACTCTTCTCCTCTAATTGTGTGTTACTTTTGGCGTAGGTGATATCTAGGTGTTGTTCTTGATGAGAGTGGGAAGATTTTTGTGTACCACATATTTGCATACACATTGGATTCATTTTTCTATTTTCCATTCAATATACTGATTCCCTGACACTAACTCACACCCTACTAGACTCTGATTACTAATCCTAATATAATGGAGGAAAGTAACCGAAACATTATAGAAACACAAGCAGTTCAGAGGAGGCATGGTGTATAGTTGGACATGTTATTTGCATGATAAATGGTAGGTGTTAAAAATATAGTCAATTGTTAATTGAAATAGTTCTCCATTCATTTTAATGTTAACTTATTTCTGAATTTCTGTCTCCATTTCTCTGGAGCCTATTCAGCACATGTATTTTTATATGCACATATAGAATGCTACCTGGTACCACACGTACATTTTTGTGAGGTGGCTAACTTTGCAGATACAAATTGTGAGAAGAGATCACTCCTCCTAAACGCTTTTGGATCTTAAAATTCCACCTATGGGTGAGGTTCCTAGTTGAACAACATTATACATAAATCCATGTTCACTAAAATGAATACTTTTTAATCTGTGGATGATATATATTTCAAGATAAATTTTGATACCCATATATATTTATATATTGCTACTTTTTAATGTATCTGTGATATATATATATATATATATATATATATATATATATATATATATATATATATTTTTACACCCTCCTGATTTTTCAAAATATGAAATATATGTGTCTTATATACACTCCCTAAATTCATTCATGTCATGAATGTGGATTTATAATAAAATGTTCACAAGATTATGCTCAGATATATTCATCCACCTGAAATATATATTTGATTCCTAGTACTGAAAACTAACTTTAGTAAATGGTCCTTTCAAATCCTAATGTTTCTACAGTAACTGACCCACTTTAACATCAATACAAGTAGATTCCTATGGGACATGATATGTATTTTGACATTCATTTTCATTCAACACTGGTACATTACTATTTTTTTCAGTTTTTGCACATCATAGGATATATATTTCATCCACAAGTTAGGAAATTTATACGTTTTTTTATACTTACAATCACTTCCTGCTTCAGAACACATGTATTCCTCTATGTTTCTTGATTCGTCTTTTCATGAGACTTCTTTCCAAACACATAATTTTCCATTTCCACAATCACTTTTGAAGCTAAACTCACACACCTTTCATGATAAAACATAACCCTAATATTACCATTAGATGCATAACTCGTTGGAATGAATGATTGTATATCAATATAAGATTTCTTATATATTTTCAGATATCATTTCAATCCATGATTTAAAGTGGAAACAGTTATGTTATTTATTCGCAGTATTGTCAATTCATGCATTACTTCTATATTCATAGACACAGGGTACAACTCTCTGTACCCCCAACACTAATTTATACGTCTTCAAAATATTGCTCCCAGAAATGTTAGAAAAAATACTCATGTCACCTGATCTCCATATACATTTTATCACTGGAATATTCTGATCACAAAATGCAAAGGTCAAACTTATGATTGTAGCAAATCCTAAATGGAAAGTGATCTTGGATTACTAAAAACATCCATGTCCAGGTTGCCTAATGCTCTCAAATGTCAATCATATTGCTGACTACATATTTGTTTCTTCCTAAGATCATACATTGAAACTCAACCTTGTTGTTAATGTCTAATCCTATCATTCACTTTATACTTTGCCTGATTTCATAATGTGTGTATTGATATCTGATTTCCTACATATTTTCTCCAGTTCATCATTGTGACTGACTCTTCACATGTGCTGACATTTACATTCACTCTCTAACCGAAACCCTATTGCTAAGGAACTTTTGTTCCAAATCCTATACACAGTCTTCTTCCTAAACCTACCAACTATATTCCTAATCCTACCGACTATCCCTTTTTGAATGGATGTTCTCTTCTACATTTAATTATCCAAGTAAAGGTCGGATGAGGTCGAAAGAAGAGACCACCAAGAGACTATCTCATGCAACAGCGCAGTGTTTATTGGGGGTCCAGCATGCTGATGCTCAGAGCTCACTTGAATAGAGTAGAGAGCCCTTAGAACAGCTTAAGCAGAGCTTATACACTTTCCTTGGTGACGGCAGGGAGGGAAGTTTATTGATAGGTCAGGGCGAGTGGTCAGTTTGCATGCAACCCAGTGAGGGAGCACATTCTGCAGTTAGTCAGTTGGGGACAGCACATTCTGGGAACAAGATTAGCAAACATTTCTCAAGATTTCAACAGTGTTTTGTTAAGCATACAGGAAAAAAGGAAGTGAAAATTGCCTATTTAATTAACCTTTCATTCCCCACTTCTTCTTCTGGCTACTTTTAATCATAAAAGTGATCATTGCGGGGTGTCACATTCTATGATTGCTAGTGGGGTACTACCATAAGTTTAACTCATCCAATTTGAGCTTGGAAAAAAGAAATTACACGGTTGAGCAAACAGGGTTTTATAGTTAGCAATAATATGAGGATTACTATTGAACTGTCCAGGGTTGATAAATGCGTAGTTAACCAGGGGGACTGTGTGAACCAAGACTCAAACCATACTTTTTGGGCCTCTCTCTCTCATTGACACTCTTCAAGGCATCTTTTTAATTTACTCCTAGATTTTTTTACAACTCCAGTATGGTCGGCAAAAACACAACATTCTCCATCAATGCAGAACAAAGGCCCCCTTCTTTCATGAAGAGGAGGTTCAACCCTCGCCTTTTCTGTAAAATAACTTCAGAGAGAGAGGTTAAAGATTCCTGCAAACCAAGATGGAGGATTCTAATATCTTTAAGTTTTGGTCTATTGCTGCTTCTAATTGTGTCATTTGTTGTATCCCATGGACCAAGGCAGTGGTTCTTGTGCTCACGCCTGCAGCAACTCCTATTCCTAATAGGATGGCTAAAGTGATGGATATATGTTCTCAGTGGAACCGAGTTTTATGCCTCACTATTTGAACTTCAAATGAACCTGCATTATGATAAAGCACTCTGGGAAACATCTGCACCTTTACACATTTAATCACATCGTCTTGACAATTTCATGAAAACATAAACAATGTTTAAGTCTATAGAATTATACTGTTGTAGAGACGGACAAGGCACGGCACCTAAGATACTACCAAAAACAGGGAAACTTTCCATTTTATTAGCAACCGGATTCAGAGGGCATTACTTCTGTTATAATCAATTAATTCCCTGAAACTCACGTTTAGGTAGTTTCAGAATTTTGTACCCAACATATAAGGGAAGGGGCGCAGAAGTTCACAGCCTGCAGAAGTTCACAAAAAGCAGATTTTTTTCTGTTTTATTCCTCTGTTCTGGGCAAGTTAACTTTTCAAGGACACCTGGGTGAAGGAGAGCTTTTTTTTCCCTTTATTTTTCCCCCTTCCAGCTGTTACCATGGAGCCCAGCTGGTAACTTCTTTATCTTTGAAATGTAGCCATCTCTGTGAAGCCCCAGATCAATGCCAAAGGCCTTGTTCACATATTTTGTGAAAAACTAGTAAGGGGGTGTCTAACTTAGGAGTGCTGATATTTTTAGCCAGTGACCAAGTACAACAGGGCAACATGAAAAGAGGAAGTTTATCTACTTTGAAGTCTTTCATGGGGACTCTTTTGCTGAAAGTCCTAAAGTCAGCCATGCTGAAGACTTCCGTAGAAGGTCAATTAATGTTTTTCTGTGGGCCTGGAACAGAGGGGGGAGATGGGGAAGGCGTGGCTGTGAGCAGCTCCGTGGATCTGAGAATGAGGTAGCAGAGATGTGAAAGAATACTGGCAAAGGTGTTTGTGATTTTCCTAGCAACAAAAAGGTGAGCAGTAGAACAGGTAGAACAGAGGAGAAGATAGGAGTTAGTATCCCTAAAAGCCTGTGAGGGACTTTAAATTCTTAGTAACCTGTTTTCACTAATGACAAAGAAACTTTAAAGGCCATTTTCATTACATCTTGGATAGGGGTCTGAGGGTTCTCCTCAGCTGGTTTGAGCTTTGGGTTAGCTGGTAAGAGGAACTGGTGGGACCCGGTGTGGGCACTGACTGGAGAAGAGAGGAGTGATTTGGTGGAGGGTTACCTCAGTACCTGCTACCTCAGAAAGGGGGAAATGGTCTGAGATCCGGCGGAGGTTTTTGTTTTTGATCTAGTAATTGGAGGGGAGAAATCATGTTGCTGAGGTGAGAGTGACAGCAGAGAGTCTGGAACAGAAGGCTGAGTGTGAGGACCTATTGGAGAAGCATAGTTCAGGATGTGAGCGAAGGAGGGAAAAGGCCTCCACATAGGGAAATCTCCTTTCACCCTTTTGAGGACATTCAGAAGTTAAAAAGGTCATGCAGAATTTGAGGATCTAGAGACCCCTCTAGGGGCCAACAGTTTGGTGATCTAATTGGTAATAGGGCCAATGCTGTGTACAGAATTTGATGAGGAGTTTGGGTTCCATCATGCACTGCCTGTATGATCACATCCCTAGACTTACAGAAGAAGTCGGCATTCCCCCCACACAACCGTGACTGTTTGTGGCTTTGGTAGTCCACCGGGCAAACATAGTAATCTAGGCTAGCCAACCTGCATCTGGCTCGCGTGTCCCTACATCCATAATGATTGTTTCCATTATCAATGGTGCAGAATGGATTTAATGGAAATTTAGTGGGATCCTCTTCATCAGGTATATCCCAATAGGAAAGACCTATAGCCAGCTGACAAATGTCTGGGTGGATAGATGTCCACCAAGTCCCTAAGTGGGCTGCATGCGAGATAGATCATACTTCTTTACCAGTAGGATTTGTGAGCAGCCATCGCTGCTGAACGGGTTTAATAGGTTTAGGACTACTGGTGGTCAAGGGAAGAGTCTATAGCCTTAGACACAGGGTAAATACACAATTTGAAAGTTTTACCAATCTTTTCCAGTTTCCAGCCAGAGTCTGGACAGGGCGCAGGCTTGAGATGAGAGGTATGGATCCAGGAAGTGATTCTGTCTTCCTTTACCGCTGTAGGTGTTATAAGTAGCACCTTGTATCGTCATTTCCAGTGGGGTTTCAGGGATGACACCTGATGTCGACTTATGTAGATGAAGTCTCTTACTTGATATCGATGTAGAGTCCATTCGTCCCCAGGTTGATAGGCATTGGCCATCTGTTTTCACAGGTATCCCTGAGTTCTTTCAAGAGCTTTAATTCAGTCAAGCAATGGGGTGTGGAAGGAATCGTTAGGTCTTAGAGTTGGGGTTAGGTCCCTTACTGAAGGAGGGGAACCATGGACACTTTCATACGGGGTGAGGTTACACAAAGAAACAGAGGGAGTGTTTCTTCCATGAAATAGTGCATAAGGAAGGAGCATAGTACAATCTATTATGCAGGTTTCTAAGCTTAATTTCGTTATGGTCTCTTTAATGGTTCTATTCATTCTTTCTACCTGTCCTGAACTCGGTGGTTTATAAGCACAATGTAACTTTTAATTAATCCCCAGGGTCTTGCCTAACCCCTGACTTACTTGGGCTACAAACGCCAGTCCATTATCAGACCTTATTACTTTAGGCAGGCCGTATCTTGTAAAAATATCTTTCAGGATCTTCTTGACAACCATTTGCGCTGTTTCGTTTTTTTTCTTTTTTCCTGGAAAAGGCTTCAATCCATCCTCAAAATATATCTGCAAAGACTAGGCGATATTTAATTTCAAACCTTGCTGGCTTAATTTTAGTAAAGTCCACTTCCCAGAATTGTCCTGGTCTGGTTCCTCGTAGGTGCTTTTTTGCAGGAAGCTTGGAAGGGTAAGCATTAACCATGACAGACCTGACAGGCTTTTGTTACCCATTCAGTTATTTCCTTTTGCTTTGAGTCGGTTAGTAAAAAACTCTGTTCTTCATCCTTCAGGAATGAATGCAATTTCTTTGAACCAAGGTGAGTGAGTTGATATACATTTTCTACTGACATATTTAGAGCCGTGACTATAGGAGTTTTTATTGAAGGATTTAGAAATTCCACTTGTGGGCCTTCAGGGTTAAAAGTTATTTTGGCCCGGAGCTTGGTGAGCAGATCTCTGCCCATCAATGGGGCCGGGCATTCTGGGATTACTAAGAACGAGTGATGGATTTTTCCTTTCCCCTGGTCCATGGTCCTCTTAGTTGTCCAAACCCGATATTTTCTGCCATTAGCCCCTTGAATTAGAGACCTTTTTATTTGATAGAGAGACCAATGGGGCCATAAGGGCAGAGTATATTGCCCCTGTATCCACTTCAAAGTTTGCTAGGGTCCCCTCCACTTCAAAATTTACCCTGAGCTCTCAGAGGGGATCTGAGACCCAACATTCTTAGTCATCCTCCAGAGTCAGAATGGCTGGCTAGAGTGGCTGTCTCTTTCAATGGCACTCTTTGAAGCAGTGTCCTTTTTCTTTACAGTAGGCACATTAAATTGAGGCCAGGGGTGGCCTCTAGTCTGGGCCCCGGTATCCCTTCCTGTCTCGATGTTTCTTATTTCTGGCCTATTTGTTGTTGTGATTAGGACCTTAGTCAATGCCTTAGTCTGTCTTTTGTTTCTTTTATCCTTCCTTTGCTCCCTACTCTTCCTCACTTTCTCTCTTATAGTATACCTTCTCGGCTACTCTGACTAAATCTCTCAAAGTCATATCTTGTAATCCATCTAAGCATTGTAACTTTCTTTTAATATCCAGGGCAGCTTGCCCATAAAGGCCATCTTGACAGATGACTTTTGATCCTCTGCCTGAGGATCGAAAGAGTATATCTCCTATATGCCTCCATAATTCTCTCTAAAAACATAGAGGGAGATTCATCAGGCCCTTGAATAATCTCTCTTAACTTGGCAAAATTTGTAAGTCGCCTAGCAGCCACTAAGATACCCACAATTAAAGCCCAGTGATAAGTGGACAGATGCTCCCTACCTTCAAAGGTGTTGGGGTCCCAGTTTCGTCGATTCAAGGGAAAGCCGGGTTAAATATGTTGGGAAGTTTTGTCGGTCACACATCTGGTCAGAGGATATCTTTCTCTAGCATCCAGGAGGATTCTCTTTTGTTTCTCTGTCATGAAGAGACAACCCTAGGTGTTGTTGGCAGTCATCCCAAGTAGACTGGTGTGAAAACATCAATGACTCAACCACACCTAGGAGCCGGTTGGGGTCCTCGGTAAAACGGGGATTTTTATTTTTCCAGTTATATTGGTCTGAAGAGGAGAAAGGTAAATACTGGTAGGCTTGCATTTTTCCCCCAAGGCCGTTGTCAATCATTGGCCCCTAGGGATGGAGGGGGAGCATCATTCGAGTTCCAGGTTTTTCAATCATTCACCGCTGGTGAGTACCTTTAGCCGGGCTAGCTTCCTCCAGAAGAGGAGGGGCTGTGTGTGCCGCGGGGAAATTATCTGGAGGGCGCTGGGCTGGCTTAGCTTTCTCCAATGGTGGAGAGGTTGAGTCAGCAGCAGGGGAATCACTTAGAGGGTGTTGGTCTTTGGGGGACGTGGGCAGGAGATAAGGAGGGGGACGAGAGTCCAGTAGAGTCAAATCTTGTGTCTCAGGGAGAACAGAGGTTGGAGGAGGAGGAGGAGCAGAGGGTTTGAGAGATCATGGGGGAAGCAGTAGGAGTGGGGGTAGGGGCAAAGAAATGCTTCACCCATGAAGGAGATTTGCAGAGGTCCTGCCAAGTTAAGATATATGGCTGTTGATCCAGATGGCTATGTGGCCCTGGCTGAAAGACAATATCGTCTGACTTTTTAAATTAGTGGGAAGTAGAAAGATGCTTCTAGGGGCCATCTGAATACAAAGGTGGGCCATTCTGAGGCACAGAGAGTTTGCCAGGTCCAGAATTTTACTGAAAAAGAAAGATTCTGAGCCCTTAAGGGTACTTTGGTCCAGTGATCGAGGGTCAGGGACAGAGGCATTGAAGTGCTCTGTCCCATAATGAAAGATACACAAACAGTAAAAGCAACGACACACGACACAGACAAGACAAGGAAATAAAGACAGACAATGGAACTTCCAACACTGAGACCAGGACTAAGTATCTGGCCCAACCCGATGGGCTGGCGATACTGAATCTGAAACAAAATATCACTGAATTGAGGAGACTATTGCTCCTCGATTTCCCGAATACTCTGGAGCATCCCCCAGGGATGTGGCCTGTGGCTCTGTGACACGTATGTCAGCCACCGTCAGAGAGAGCTCACACTCTTCATTGACAGCCATTTTGCGAAGCCCTAACCTGAAACCTGAAACCAGAAAGAGGCACCATACATACCCCAAGAGGAGTCTGTTGGGGTCTCTCGTTCGCCGCTGCCGGATCTCAGTGGAACCTCCATATGTAAAGGTCAGGCGAGCATCGGGTGAAGAGCCCACCAAGAGACTGTCTCATGCAAAAGCAAAGGGTTTATTGGGGATTCAGCATGTTGGGGCTCAGAGCTCACTTGAATAGAGCAGAGAGCCCTGAGAACAGCTTAAGCAGAGCTTATATACTTTCCTTGGAGAGGGCAGAGAGGGAACTTTATTGTTTGGTCTGGGCGAGTGAGCAGTTTGCGTGCAACCGGGTGAATGAGTACATTCTGTAGGTAGGCAGTTGGGGACAGCACATTCTGGGAACAAGATTAGCAAACAGTTCTCAAGATTTCAATAGTGTTTTGTTAAGCATACAGAAAAACAGCAAGCGACATTTACCTATTTTACTAAATTTTCATTACCGAATATACTTTGCCAGATTTCCTAATGTCTCTATTGAAATCTGCTTTCTTACATATTTTCCCCAGTACATCATTGTGACTGACTCTTCACAAGTGCTGACATTTACATTCACTCTATACCCGAAACCCCATAGCTAAAGAACTTTTGGTGCAAATCCTATACTTACTCTCCGTTCTAAACTTACCAACTATCGTCCTAATCCTACCGACTATCCTTTTTTTAATTTTTTTTCTTAAAGAAAGAGTTAGAGAGAGAGGGAGAGAGAGAGAGAATTTTTTAACATTTAGTTTTTTTAGTACTTGGCAGACACAACATCTTTGTTTGTACGTGGTGCTGAGGATCGAACTCGGGCCGCATGCATGCCAGGCGAGCGCGCTACCACTTGAGCCACATCCCCAGCCCCCCGACTATCCATTTTTGACTGGAAGTTCTTTTTGACAATCAATCATTCAAAGTACAAGGTCCTATGCCTTTGTATATTGATTTATCTGAGACATCTGTGCAGAAAATAAATCAAAGCTAAATATTGCAATCAAAGACCCAATGCCCTTCTGGGCTTCAAATATTACCTTTATTTCTGTTTTCGTACTTATATTTCACCTATATATTCTTGAAAATATCGAAGGTTCGCCATACCATTATTCATTCAGCAGAATGATTCCTAACCCCAATCGAAACTGTTATTAACCCTAACCATACACTCTTCCCTCAATCTAACTTTACAGAAGAGCAGGGACAGAGTTGATCTTACAATACAGGAATGTACGGTTTCTTCCAACTGCTGAGAAACTCAAAGGTCCACGCAAAAAGATCTCTGGAGTAGTTGTAGGCACATATGTAGGAACTGAGAGAGCAAAAGTCATCTTCCATTGAAAACAACCTGGTCAGGATGAAGGGATGTGTCTGAATCAGCCTCTCTCTTCTTAATATGGAGAAGAAGGACCAAACCAGGCCAGTGTGGAGAGCACTTCCCGGGTGCCTATGGTTGATATACCATTCGAACTTTTGAAAGTGTCACAGGATGTAGGGGCAGCCTCCATTTCATGGGACACTTTGAAGCAACTGTTAGAACAAAGTGGTTGCCAAGGTAGTGACCTCATTCAGATCTTGAAGGAAGTGACCTCACCTAACATCCTTTGTGATGGAACACTCTGAACTTGGGATCCAGGAAGCTAGGCACCCAAATCCTGTCTCAGTCCCAGTCCCAGTCCATGTGGTCTCAATTGTTCGGATTTACCAAGGACAGAGTCAGTCTTTCTTGGTACCTACGGAGGTGAGGATGCCCAAATGCCAGGAAAGCTCTGAAGAGTGGCCTTTCCTGAGAAAGCAGTTAGTGGATCACCGCTGGCTCCTGAGAACTTCACAGTGTTGACCAAGGAGACCAGATCTGAGACAGGACAGGACATTTCGGGGTAACATAGTATGGCCCACCAATCAGAGGACACTATGGATACTCTCAGACTGACTTGGGGGAAGAAATTGTCTTTGTGGATGTGGCTGTTGGTTTGTGGTTTGGTCTCATGTTCTGAGAATAGGTAATAAAGGCGGTTTTTTGGTTTGAAGTGAATTGTTTCTAATAAGTCTTATGAAAAGGCGAGTGTTTCTAAGTCTGTGTATCCCACTGTGTCCGTGGTTCTAGACATCAGAAAAGAGAATGCATCAATGGATGACTCCTGTCTAGTAGAAATCTTCCCAACATTCATCCTGCCAATTTATTAATGGACTGTGGCTTGCCTTATGAATGGGCAACACCTACTATCTTCCTAAGTTTCTATTTTGTTCCTGAATTCACTCCACTCTCCAAAATAGGCTCATGGTTATGTGTCCAATATATATACCACCTCCAAGCTCTGTGACATGGCCATGTACTGGATAGCTAAAGGGAATGGCGAGCATCTCAGAAAACTCAGATATCAGTGTGACCAGGAAAGTCTCAGTGGAGAAATCCTGCTTTGGGCCATTTGCTTACCTATTGTTCTGTTGCCCTGAATTTCAGAAAGCTTTTTGCCTCAGACTACTCCTTTGTGAAGCCTGAAGAAAAGAGTCTTCAAATGCAAATGAATGGGCATCACCTGTGGCTCTTTGCTTGATTGCTTTGGAAAGGGATGTGTCTGAATCAGCCTCATGACCCTGTGTGATGCTGTGGCTTAGATTCTTAGCACCTGATGGATCTAAAGAAAGATACCATGTGTGCATCCAAAACCAAAATGGCCAAATGAGGAGTCATTGTGGATTAAGTCTTTTGCTTTCCTCTGTTAGGTTCCTGAAATCCATCAAGTGAGAATAGGGATCTTTTGGGTCAAATGAGTTCTTCAAACCCTGCAGAGACTAGCCCAGAGGTGCTTGGCTTTTCTCATGACTCCAAATCACATAAAGAATCTATACCTGAAAGTAAGTAGGCCCCAAATTGGAGATGCAGAGCAGTATTAAGTGCAGGCCTATTTAATCACTCTTGGTTCTCAGGAAGGGTGTCCAGGCCACCCTGACTTTAGGCAAATGAGGGGCAAGGGAACTTATTTGGATACTGTCTTTGTCTGTGCCCCTCATGGAAATTTCCAGCCAGAGGTTATGATAAGTGTCTATATGGAGAATGTTGAGGGCCATGTGGGAGTGTTTTGGTTTTAATTCTGGTCATTTGTGTGGCGGTTGGAAGAGATGACTTAGTTCACCTGGGCTTGAACTCTGGTGTTATTAGAGACTGAATTCTGGAACTGTCCTCAGAGAAGTATTGCCATGAATTGTGTTGGAATTTTAGGAGGCAACACATGAGAGTCATCCAAAAACTGAGATCCTGGCCAAGGTGGCTTCCACAGAGCACTGGGAATCTCAGCCAGGATTTCACGTGATTTTATTCTGAAAGTCTTGGCAGCCATAATTGAGAGTCAAAACACACATAGACCTCACATTTTAGACCTCAATGGGCCTGGATTCATGTGAAATATTGGCCACTCTTTGGGAAGCCTTGCCTGTGAGAGTTCTCCAGAGATTTCTTTGAAATGAGCTTCCTTACCATTTAATGTTTCCTAAATAATTTGAAACCCACACTGCCTCCAACTTCATCTTTGAAAAATAGCTAAATACATACCATGAATTTTTTGAAATTTCAATGACCAGGTGGCAATGGAGAAAGTTTGGATGACTTGTTGCTGGTCATGAGTGTACCAGACTGTGCTTGGATTTACTTGGTTTCATGAAAACAGTGTAGAAAAGAGATCCCTGTAAGTTGGAGACTGCTGAGTAGTGGGCCTAGAGCAGTGGTGTGCAGGTATGTGATAAAACATCTGTGGTGGTACCATGTGGATCTGCCCTTGGATTCAAAATGGCTTGAGACTGACATGGTGAAGTCAGCAGACCCTATTATATAAAAGCATCTTGTTATATGGAGAGGTTTCCGGGCAATGTTCAGAATCAGATTGCTATGGACAAGCGGGCAAGATATGTGGGGTAGAAGCCTGGTTGGTGCATTTTCCTGCAGACCTTGACCCACCACATGTGACAGAACTCCCTCCATCACTGGTACCTGTTGAACTCCTTGTATTTCCTGAAGCAAATACCAAATTCACAGTGCAGCAGCAAGAAACACCTCGAAAAGTGGAAGATGATCAAATGGCTTCACAGTCCACATGGGAAGACACTTAGACCCCAGTGGCCACAGTTTACCTACAAAGAGAGAATTCAGCACTGATTCCTCATGTTCATTGGAAAATAAAAAAAAATATCTTCCAGGTCACAGAGATCAGACCCAGCTTTGTTGGTCTCACTAGAAAGGATGCTAAAATTCCTGACAACAACATATATTTCAAGTGCCCAACCTCAGAGGCAGTTTCTCAAGAGTCTTTAGGCCCAATGAGCTCCATGTTTGTGGAGTGTTTACCCTGTCCCTCACTTTTGGAAACTCCTCTACCACATCCAAGATTGTGAACTCCTGAATATTTTCCATTTCCGATATGTATTCACAGATTTCCTAACTCTTCTTCTCTAATTGTGTTTATTTGGGGCAAAGGTAATGTAAAGGCAATGTTCTGGATGAGAGTGGGAATATTTTTGTGTAGCACATATTTGCATACACATTGGATTCATTTTCCTATTTTCCATTCGAATTACTGAATTCCTGACACTAACCCATACCCTAATAGACTCTGACTACTAATCCTAAAATGATGGACAAAAATAACCAAACAGAATGGAAATGAAAGCAGTTCAGAGAAGGCATGGTGTATAGTTGGACTTTCCTTTTGAATGATAAAGGGTAGGTGTTATAAATCTAGTCAATTTTTAATTGAAATTGATCTCCATGTGTTTTTAAAGTTAACAAATATGTGAATTCCTGTCTCCCTTTCTCTGCAGCCTGTTCAGCACATGTATTTTTATATGCAAATATAGAAACATAACTGGTATCACACGTATATCCTTGTGAGTTTGGCTGTCTTGGGAGATACAAATTGTGGGAAGAGATCACTCCTCCTAAACGCTGTTGGAACTGAAACTTCAACCTATGGGTGAACTTCCTAGTTGAACAATATTATACATAAATCCATGTTCAGTAAAATGATTATTTTTGGATCTGTGGATGATATATGATTCATAGTGAATTTCGATTGGCATGCATATTGATACATTTTAGTGTCTGTCTGTGTGTGTGTGTGTGTGTGTGTGTGTGTGTGTATATATATATATATAAATATAAATACATAAATGCACACACACATATCTATATCTATATCTATATATATATATATATATATATAAACTCTTAAGATTTTTCAAAATATGAAATATATGTTTCTTATTATACACTCCCTAAATTCATTCGTGTTCATATATGTAAATTTATAGTCAACATTTCACAAGATTATTCTCATAAAAATTCATCCACTTGAAATACGTATTCGTTTCCTAGTATTGAAAACTAACTTCAGTGAATAGTGCATACAAATCATAATATTTCTACAGTAACTGACCCAGTTTAGCATCAATGCAAGTAGATTCCTATGGGATATGATGTGTATTTTGACGTTCATTTTCATTCAAAACTGGTGCATTACTATTTTTTCAGTTTTTGCACATCATTGGATATATATTTCATCCACAAGTTAGGAAATTTATAGGCTTTTTTTATACTTACAATCAAATCCTGCTTCAGAACATATGAATTCCTCTATATTTCTTGACTCATCTTTTCATGAGATTTCTTTCCAAACACATTATTTTCCATTTCCATAATAACTTTTGAAGCTAAACTCACACACCTTTCATGATAAAACATAACCCTAATATTACCATTAGATGTATAACTCGTTGGAATGAATGATTGTATATCAATATAAGATTTTTATATATTTTCAGATATCAATTCAATCCATGATTTAAAGTGGAAACAGTATATTATTTATTCACAGTATTGTCAATTCATTCATTTCTTCTACATTCATAGACACAGGGTACAACTCTGTGTACCCCCAATACTAATTTATACCTCTTCAAAATATTGCTCCCAAAATGTTAGAAGAAATACTCATGTCACCTGATCTACATATACATTTTATCACAGTAATATTCTGATCACAAAATGCAAAGGTCACACTTCTGATTGTAGCAAATCCTAGATGGAAAGTGATCCTGGATTACTAAAAACATCCATGTCCAGGTTTCCTAATGCTCTCAAATGTCAATCATATTGGTGACTACATATTTGTTTCTTCCTAAGATTATATATTGAAACTCAACCTTGTTGATAATGTCTAATCCTATCATTCACTTTATACTTTGCCTGATTTCATAATATGTGTATTGATATCTGATTTCCTACATAATTTTCCCAGTTCATCATTGTGACTGACTCTCCACATGTGCTGAAATTTACATTCACTCTCTAACTGAAAACCTAGGGCTATTGAACTTTTGGTCCAAATCCTATACTCACTCTTCTTCCGAAACAGACCGACTATCTTCCTAATCCTAACAACTATCCCTTTTTGACTGGATGAACTATTCTACATTCAATCATCCAGGGTACAAGATGATATGCCATTGTATATTGATTTATCAGAGACATCTGTGCGAACGAAATTCAATGCTAAGTATTCCAATCAAGGGCCCAATGCCCTTCTGGGCTTAAAATCTTACCTAGATTTCTGTTTTCATACTTATATTTCAAATCTATATTCTTATAAATATCCCAGGTTCCCAATACCATTATTCATCCAGCAGAATGATTCCTAACTTAAATAGAACATGTTATTAACCCTAACCATACATTGTTCCCTCAATCTAACTTTATAGAAGAACAGGGACAGAGTTGGTCTTAATATAGAGGAATATAGGGGATCTTCCACCCGCTGAGAACCTCAAAGGTCCATGCAGAAATTATCCCTGGGGAAGATGAAGGCAGCTATAAAGGACCTGAGAGGGCAAAAGTCATCATGTAAGGCAAACAACCTGGTTAGGATGAAGGGATGTTTATGAATCAGCCTCTCTCTTCTTAATGTAGAGAAGATGGACCAATCCAGGTCTGTGTGAGAGCTGTTCCCGGGTGCCTATGGTTGATATATCGTTCTAAGTTGTGAAAGTGTCACAGAAAGTAGGGGCAGCCTCCATCTCATGGGACCCTTTGAAGGAACTGTTAGGACAAAGTGGTTGCCAAACCAGTGACCTCATTCAGTTCCGAACGGAAGTGACCTATCTCACTTCCTTGGTCTTGGAACACTCTGAACTTGGAATCCCAGAAGCCAGGCACACAGAACCAGTCCCAGACCCAGTCCCACTGGGCTCACTTGTTTGGTTTTACCAAGGACAGAATCAGTCTTTCTTGGTACCTACTGATTTGAGAATGGCCAAATGCCAGGAGAGCTTTGGAGAGTGGCCTTTCCTGAGAAAGAAGGTAGTGGCTCAAAGCTGGCTCCTGACAACTTCAAAGAGTTTGCCAAGGAGTCCAGATCTGAGACAGTACAGGGCATTTTGGGGGAACATAGTATGGTACAACAATCAGAGGTAATTCCGGAGAGTCAAAGACCTACTTGGGGGAAGAAAGTCCTATGTTGTTGTGGGTGTGAGTTTGTTGTTTTTCCTCATGTTCTGAGAATTGGTAGGAAAGGCAGTTTGTTTGATTTGAAGTGGACTGTTTCTAGTAAGTCGTTTGACAAGGCAAGTGTTTCTATGTCTATGTATCCACTGTGTTTGTAGTTGTAGACATTAGAAAACATAATGCATCAATGAATGTGTCCTGTCTAGTATAATGCTTCCCAGAATTCATACTGCCCAATTTATGATTGGACTGCAGCTTTCCTTATGGATGGGTAGCAATTACTATCTTCCTAATTTCCTGTTTTATTCCTGAATTCTGGGCACTCTCCGGAATAGGCTCATGGTTTTCTGTTCAAGATACTGTGACATGGCCATGTACTGGAGAGCTGAAGGAAATGGGAGCATTTCAGGAAACTCAGATATCAGTGTGACCAGTAAAGTCTATGTGGAGAAACCCTGCTTTGTGAATTTTGCTTACCTATGGTTCTGGTGCTGTGAATATCTAGAAGGTCTTTGCCTTAGGCCACCCCTTTGTGAATCCTGAAGAAAAGAGTTTTCAAATGGAAATGAATAGGCATCACCTGTGGCTCTTTGTTTTATTGCTTTGTAAAGAGATGTGTCTGAATCAGCCACTTGGCCCAGTGTGATTATTTGGAGAAGTACATCAGTATTAATGGCAGGCCTATTTGATCATTCCTGGTTAACAGGAAGGGTTTCCAGGCCACCCTGATTTTAGGCAAATTAGAGGCAAGGGAGATTATTTTGGACACTCTCTTGGTATGCACCCCTCATGGAAACCTCAACCCAGAGGTTATGATGAGTGTCTATATAAAAGAAGATGAGGGCCATGTGGGAGTGTTTTGGTATTAATTGTGGTCAGTTGTGTGGCAGTAGGAAGAGATTCCTGGATCAACCTGGGCTTGAACTATGGTGTGATTCCCCTTAGAGACTGAGTTTTGGAACTGAACTCAGAGAAGTATTACCATGAATTCTGTTGGGATTTTAGAAGGCCACGCAGGAGAGTTGCCCTTGGAGACTGAGATTTAGACCAGGATGGCTTTCCACAGAGCACTGGGAATCTCAGCTAGGATATCACATGATTTCATTCTGAAAGACTTGGCAGCCATACTTGAGAGTCAAATAACACATGGAACTCACATTGTAGACCTCAATGGGCCAGGCTTCATTTGACCTTTTGGCCACTCTTTGGGAAGACTTGCCTGTGAGAGTTCTCCTGAGCTTTCATTGAAATGAGCTTCCTCACCATTTAATGGTTCCTGAATGAATTGAAATCCACAGTGACACCAACTTCATCCTTAAAAAATGGCTAGATAAATACCATGGAATAATTCCCAAGAGCAGGTGGCACTGGAGAATCATTGGATGTTCTGTTGCTGATCATGAGATACCAGACAGTGCCTTGATTTACTGGGTTTCATGAAAATGGTGTAGAACAAAGATGCCAGTACGTTGGAACCTGCTTAGTAGTGGGCCTAGAGCAGTGGTTTGCAGGTGTATGATAAAACATCTGTGATGGGGCCACATGGATCTGCCATTGGCTTCCAAATGCCTTTTGACTGACATGGTGCAGCCAGCAGACCCTTATATGTAAAGGCATCTTGTTACATTGAGAGGTTTTAGGGCAATGTTCAGAATATGGGTTGCTACAGACAAGGGGGCAAGCTTTGTTGAATAGAAGCCTGGTTGGGGTGTTCTCCTGCACACCCTGACCCACCACACGTGAGAGTACTCCCTCCAGCACTGTGTCCCCGTTGAACTCATGGTATTTACTGAAGCCAATACCAAACTCCCAGTGCAGCAGTAAGAATCACCAGGAAAAGTGGAGAATGACCAAATGGCTTCTCAGTCCACACGAGGAGACACTTAGCTCCCAGTGGCCACAGTTTACCTACAATGAGGGAATTTAGAACTGCTGCCTCATGTTCACTAGAAAAGAAGAAACCATGTCCTTCAGGTCACATATATGCAGATCCAGCTTTGATTGTCTCACTACAAAGGAAGCTGAAGCTCTTGACAACAACATATATTACAAGGGCCCAACCTCAAAGGCAGTTTCTCAAAGAGTCATTAGGCCAGCAGAACTCCATATTTGTGGAGTATTTACCCTATCCCATACTTTTGGAAATTCCTCTACCTCCTCCAAGGCTGTGAACTCCTGAGCATTTTCATTTCCACATATGTATTCACAGATTTTCTAACTCTTCTCCACTAATTGTGTCTTAATTAGGGCGAAGGTTATGTCAAGGCATTGTTCTGGATGAGAGTGGGATGATTTTTGTGTAGCACATATTTGCATACACATTAGATTCATTTTCATATTTTCCATTTGAAATACTGAATCCCTGACATTAACCCATAACCTACTAGACTCTGACTACTAATCCTAATATGATGGAGAACAAGAAACCTAACAGAATAGAAATACAGGCCGTTCATAGGAGGCATGGTGTATACTTGGACTTCCCTTCTGCTTTATCAAGGGTATGTGTTATAAATCGAGTCAACTTTTCATTGTAATAGTTCTCAATGAGTTTTTAAAGTTAACACATATGTAAATTTCTATCTCCCATTCTCTGTAGCCTATTCATCACATGTATTTTTTATGCATATTTAGAATCCTACCTGGTATCACAAGTACATTTTTGTAAGCTCACTGATTTTGAAAGATACATATTTTGATAAGATATCAATTTCCCTAAATCATGATGGAACTGAAAATTAAACCTATTGGTGAATTTCCTAGATGAACAACATTATATATAAATCGATGTTCAGTAAAATGAATATTTTTGGATATGTGGATGATATGTATTACACGGTGAATTTCGATTAGCATATAGATTGCTACATTATAATGTCTGTGTTTGTCTGTCTATCTATCTATATATATATATATATACATATATATATATATATATATATATATATATATATACTGTCCAGATTTTTCAAAATGTGAAATATATGTTTCTTATTATACACTCCCTAAATTCACTCATGTTTCTATATGTGGTTTATAATCAACTTTTCACAAGATAATTCTCAGAAATATTCATCTGCCTGAAATACATAATTATTTCCTAGTACTGAAAACTAACTTCAGTGAATGGAGCTTACAAATCCTAATATTTTTACAGTAACTGAATCAGTTAAACATCAATGCAAGTAGAATCCTACGGGACATGATGTGTATTTTGAAGTTCATTTTTATTCAATATTGGTACATTATTATTTTTTCAGTTTATGGACATCATAGGATATATGATTTCATCCACAAGTTCAAAAATTTATAGGCATTTGTTTCACTTTTAATCACGTCCTGCTTCAGAACACATGTATTCCTCTAAGTTTCTTGACTGGTCTTTTCATGAGATTTCATACCAAACACATTAATTTTGATTTCCATAATCACTTTGGAAGCAAAACTCACATACCATTCATATTAATTATCACTCTGATATTACCATTAGATGTATAACTGGTTTGAATGAATGATTGTATGTCAATATAAGATTTCTTATATCTTTTCAGATACCAATTCTATCCATTATTTAAAGTGGAACCAGTTATATTATTTATTCACACTATGGTCTATTCATGCATTATCTCTATATTCATAGACACAGTGTACACCTCTTTGTACCCCCAATACTAATTTATACGTCTTCAAAATATTGCTCCCTGAAATGGTGGAAGTGGACTCATGTCACCTGATCTTCATATACATTTGATCACAGAAATATTCTGGACACAAAATGCAAAGGTCACACTTATGATTGTATAAAAGCCCAAATGGAAAGAAAACATGGATTACTAAAAACATCCATGTCCAGGTTCCCTAATGCTCTCAAATGTCAATCCTATTGGTGACTACACATGTGTTTCTTCTTAAAATTATATATTCAAACTCAACCCAATGGAAAATGTCTAATCCTATCCCTCACTTTATAATTTGCCTGATTTCATAATGTCTCTATTGCTATCTGCTTTCCTACATATATTCCCCAGTTCATCATTGTGACTGACTCTTCACATGTGCTGACATTTACTTTCACACTCTAATAAATAACCTATTGCTAAAGAACTTTTGTTCCAAATCCTATACTCACTCTTCTTCCTAAACATACTAACTATCTTCTTAATCCTACCGAGTATCCCTTTTTGACTGGATGTTCTCTTCTACATTCAATCATTCAAGTAACAAGGTCTTATGCTATTGTGTATTGATTTATCTGAGACATCGGTGGAGAATGTAATTCAACGCTAAGTATCACAATCAAGGGCCCAATGCCCTTCTGGGCTTCAAATCTTACTTAGATTTCTTTTTTCATACATATATTTCATCTCTATATTCTTAAAATAATCACAAGTTTCCAATACAATTATTCATGCAGCAGAATAATTCCTAACCCAAATGGAACATGTTATTAACACTAACCATACACTGTTTGTGTTAATAACATGTTTACAGAAGAGCAGGGACAGTGTTGATCTTACAATACAGGAATGTAGTGGATTTTCCATCTGCTGAGAACCTCAAAGCGCCATGCAGAAATGATCCCTGGAGAAGATGTAGGCAGGTATGAAAGACCTGAGAGAGCAAAAGTCATCTTCCATCGCAAACAACCTGGTCAGGATGAAGGGATGTTTCTGAATCAGCCTCTCTCATCTTAATGTAGAGAATATGGACCAAACCAAGACTGTGTGGAGAGCTGTTCCTGGTTCCCTATCGTTGATATACCATTCTAATTTGTGAAAGTGTCACAGGAAGTAGGGGCAGCCTCCATCTCATGGGACCGTTGAAAGAAACTCTTAGGACAAAGTGGTTGCTGAGGCAGTGATCTCATTCAGTTCCTGAAAAAAGTGACCTCAACTCACTTCCTTATTGATGGAACTCTCTGAACATGGGATCCAGGACGCCAGGCACCCAGATCCAGTCCCAGTCCCAGTCCCAGTGGTCTCACTTGTTTGGATTTACCAAGGACAGAATCAGTCTTTCTTGGTTCCTCCTAAGGTGAGGAGGCCAAATGCCTGGAAAGCTCGGAAGATGGGCTTTTCCTGGAAAAGCAGGTAGCGGCTCACTCCTGGTTCCTGACAACTTCACAGAGTTGGCCAAGGAGACCAGATCTGAGACAGAACAGGACATTTTGGGGGAACATAGTATGGTCCACCAGTCGGAGGATACTCCGGATAGTCTCATACCTATTTGGGGGAAGAAGGTGTCATTGTCAGTGTGGGTGTGGGTTTGTGGTTTTGTCTCATGTTCTGAGAATAGGAAGGAAAGTCAGTTTGTTTGGTTTGGAGTGAACTGTTTTTAGTAAGTCGTTTGACAAGGCAAGTGTTTCTGGGTCTGTGTATCACACTGTGTCCGTGGTTGTAGACATTAGAAAAGAGAATGCATCAATGGATATGTCCTGTCTAGTAGAAAGCTTCCCAGCATTCACCCTGCCCATTTTATGAATGGACTGTGGATTGCCTTATTAATGGGCAATACCTGCTACCTTCCTAATTTGCTGTTTTCTTCCAGAATTCTGGACACTCTCCAGAATAGGCTCATGGTTTTGTGTCTAAGTTATGTACAACCTCCAAGCTTTGTGACAAGGCAATGTTCTGGATAGCTGAAGGAAATGACGAGCATCTGAGAAAACTCAGATATCAGTTGACCAGGAAAGTCTCAGTGGAGAAACCCTGCTTTGGGCCATTTGCTTACCTATTGTTCTGTTGCCCTGAGAGTCAGGAAGTCTTTGTCTCAAGCCACCACTTTGTGAATCCTGAACAAAATAGTTTTCAAATGGAAATAAATAGGCTTCACCTTTGGCTCTTTCGTTAATTGATTTGGAAAGAGTTGTGTCTGAATCAGCCTCTTGGCCCAGTGTGATTCTTTGACTTAGATTCTCAGCACCTGATGGATCTAAAGAAAGATCCCATGTGTGCATCCAAATCAAAAATGGCAAAAAGAGTTGTCATTGTGGATGAAGTCTCTTGCCTTCCTCTGTAAGGTTCCTGAATTCCATCAAGTGAGAATAGGGATCATTTGGGTCAGATGAGTTCATCAAAGCCCTTCAGAGGCTATCCCGTAGGTGCTTAGGTTTTCTCATCACTCCAATTCACATAAAGTATCTTTAACCGACACTCAATAGGCCTCAAATGGGAAAAGTGGTGCAGTATTACGGGCAGGCCTTTTTGATCACTCCTGGTACAAAGGAAGGGTGTCCAGGCCACCCCGAATTTAGGCAAATGAGGAGCAATGGAGCTTATTTTGGACACTGTCTTGGGCTGCGTCCCTCATGGACACCTCCAGCCAGAGGTTATGATGAGTGTCAATATGGAAGAAGATGAGGGCCATGTGGGAGAATATCGGTTTTATTGTGGTCATTTGTGTGGCAGTTGGAAGAGATGACTGGGTCCACCTGGGCTTGAACTCTTGTGTGATTCCCCTTAGAGACTGAGTTCTGGAACTCACCTCAGAGAAGTATTGCCATGAATTGTGTTGGGATTTGAGGGAGCCACGCATGAGAGTCATCTTTGGAAACTGAAATCAAGGCCCAGGGTAGCTTTCCACAGGGCACTCTGATCTCAACCAGGATATCACATGATTTTATTCTGAAAGACTTGGAAGCCATTGTTGAGAGTCAAAACAGACAATGACATCACATTTTAGACCTCAATGGCCCTGGCTTCATGTGACCTTTTGGCCACTCTTTGGGAAGCCTTGCCTGTGAGAATTCTCCAGAACTTTCATTGAAATGAGCTTCCTCAACATTTAATGGTTCCTGAATGAATTAAAACCCACAGTGCATCCAACTTCATGCTTGAAAAATGGCTAGATAAATACCATGAAAATTTTCATTTTCCCATGACCAGGTGGCACTGGAGAACCATTGGATATTCTGTTGCTGATCATGAGTGTACCAGACAGTGCCTTGATTGATTGGGTTTCATGAAAATAAGTTGGAGCCTGCTGAGTAGTTGTCCTAGAGTAGTGGTTGGCAGGTGTGTGAAAAACATCTGTGGTGGGGCCATGTGGATCTGCCATTGGCTTCCAAATGGCTTGTGACTGACATGGTGAAGTCAGCAGACCCTCCTATGCAAAGGCATCTTGTTATATGGTGAGGTTTCAGGGCAATGTTTACAATCAGGTTGCTATGTTTAAGGGGGCAAGCTATGTGGGATAGAAGCCTGGTTGGTGCATTCTCCTGCATACCCTGACCCACCACACCTGACAGAACTCGCTCCAGCACTGTGTCCCAGTTGAACTCCTTGGATTCCATGAAGCAATTACTAAACTCCCAATGCAACAGCAATAAACACATATAGAATCCTACCTGGTACCACACCTACATTCTTGTGAGGTGAACGACTTGGCAGATACAAATTGTGAGAGAAGATCACTCCTCCTAAACACCGTTGGAACTGAAAATATAACCAATGGATGAGCTTCCTAGTTTTACAACATTATACATAAATCCATGTTCAGTAAAATGAATATTTTAGATCTGTGAATGATATATATTTCATGATGAATTTCGAATAGCATATATATTGCGAGTTTTTAATGTGTTTGTGTGTATGTATATATATGTGTATATATATACATACACACATTCTCCAGATTCTTCAAAATATGAAATATTTGTATCTTAATATACACTCCCTTAATTCATTCATATTCATGTATGTGGATTTATGATGATCTTTTCTAAATATTATTCTCAGAAATATTCATCCACCTGAAATACTTCTTTGTTTTTTGTACTGAAAACTAACTTCAGTGAATGTTGCATACAAATCCTAATATATCTAGAGTAACTGACCCAGTTTAACCTCAATGCAAGAAGATTCAAATGGAACATGATGTGTATTTTGATGTTCATTTTAATTCAACACTGGTACATTACTATTTCTTCAGTTTATGCACATCATAGGATATATATTTCATCAAAAAGATGACAAAATTATAGGCATTTTTTCACTTTCAATCACTTCCTACTTTAGAACACATGTATTCTTCCATATTTCTTAACTGGTCTTCTCAAGATTCTTTTTTCCAAACACATTATTTTCGATTTTCATAATCACATTGAAGCAAAACTCACACACCCTTCATGATAAACCATAACCCTAATATTAACATTGATGTATAACTTGTTGGAATGAATGATTGTATATCAATATAAGATTTTTCATATTTTCAGATATCAATTCAATCCACCATTTAAAGTGGAACCAGTTATATTACTTATTCACAGTTGGTCTATTCATGCATTATCTCTATATTCATAGACACAGGGTACACCTGTTTGTACCCCAAATACTAATTTATAAGTCTTCAAAATATTGCTCCCAAAAATGGTGGAAGAAATTCTTATGTCACCCGATCTATATATACATTTTATCACAGTAATATTCTGGACACAAAATTCAAAGGTCAAACTTATATTTGTACCAAAGCCTAAATGGAAAGTGAACATGGATTACTAAAATCATCAATTTCCAATTTGCCTAATGCTTTCAAATATCAATCCTATTGATGACTACTTATTCGTTTCTTCCTAAGATTATATATTCAAACTCAACCCTGTTGAAAATGTCTAATCCTATCACTGACGTTATACTTTGCCTGATTTTGTAATGTCTGTATTGATATCTGCTTTCCAACATATTTTCTCCAATTCATCATTGTGACTGACTCTTCACTTGTGTTGACATTTACATTCACTCTGTAACCGAAACCCTATTGCTAAAGAACTTTTGTTCCAAATTTTATACTAACTCTTCTTCCTAAACCTACTGACTATCTTCCTAAATTTACCGACTATCACTTTTGAATGGATGTTCTCATCTACATTCAATCATCCAAGTAAATGTAGGGCGAGTGTCAGAGGATGAGACCACCAAGAGACTATCTCATGCAACAGAAAGGGTTTATTTGGGGTCCAGCATGCTGGGGCTCAGAGCTCACTTGAATAGAGCAGAGAGCCCTGAGAACATCTTAAGCAGAGCTTATATAATTTTCTTGGAGAGGGCAGGGAGGGAAGTTTATTGATGGGTTAGGGCGAGTAAGCGGTTTGTGTGTAAACGCGTGAGGGAGTACATTCTGCAGTTTGGCAGTTGGGGACAGCACATTCTGGGAACAAGATTAGGAAACATTTCTCAACATTTCAACAGTGTTTTGTTAAGCGTACAGAAAAACAGGAAGTGACAAGTACATATTTTATTAACATTTCATTCCCCACTTCTTCTTCTGGCTACTTTTAATCATAAAAGTGATTGTTGGGGGGTGTCACATTTTATGTATGCTAGTGGGGTATTAACATAAGTTTAACTTGTCCAATTTGAGCTTGGAGAAAAGAAATTACATGGTTGAGAAACAGGGTTTTATAGTAAGCAATAAAATGAGGATTATTATTGGACCGGCCAGGGTTGATTAAAATGTAGTTAACCAGGGGGACTGTGTAAACCAAGACTCAAACCACCAATTTTGGGTCTCTATCTCTCTTTGATGCTCTTCAAGGCATCTTTTTAATTTACTCATAGAGTTTGTTACAACTCCAGTATGGTCGACATAAAAAAAACAAAAACAAAAAAAAAAAAACATTCTTTCCTCAATGCAGCACAAAGGCTCCCTTCTCTCATGAAATGGAGGTCCAACCCTCGACTTTTCTGTAAAACAACTTCTGCCGCAGTCTTTGGCTGGGCACAAATCACGAGTCTCCACACAGCTTGTAGATTCAAACAGCAATTCTTTATTCCCGAACTCACACGGGCCGTCTACAAACACGCTCTGGGGGAATCCACGTTCTCTGCCCAAATCCACTCTCTCCCAAATCCACTCTGCATGGGCTTCTGTCTCCCAAAATATACTGTCTGACCCTAAGCACTCAAGAGGAACTCAGCAGCAGGATACGCCCTATTCTAAAGGGGGAACACCCTAATCTCCTATTATGCTAAACTGCCCTATTCTAAAGGGGGAACACCCTAATCTCCTATTATGCTAAACCGCCCTATTCTAAAGGGGGAACACCCTAAACACGGATCCTGCCCTGGTCCTTGAGCAAGGTCACCTTTCAGAAGTCCTTCCACTAGACAGCATGGGAGTAAGCTGGCAAGGAATTTGTCATACCTACTTGGCTGATGGCTCCCAGCAAACTTCAAAGAGAGAGGTAAAAGATTCCTGCAAAGCTGTGATGGAATTTTCTAATATCTTTAAGTTTTGATCTATTGCTGCTTCTAATTGGGTCATTTGTTTTGTCCCATGGACCAGGGCAGTGGTTCCTGTGCGAACCCGGGCAGCAACTCCTATTCAAAATAGAATGGCTAAGGTGAGAGATATATGTTCCCACCTGAACCGGGTTGTATGCCCCTCTATTTGATCTTCAAATGAACCTGCGTCATAATAGAGCACTCTGGGAAACATCTGCACCATTACACAATTAATCACTTCTGTTGACCATTTCATAAAAACATAAACAACGTTTAAGTATATAGAATTATATTGTTGTAGGGACAGAAAAGGCAAGGCACCTAAGATAGCACCAAAGACAAGGAAACAGTCATATTTGGTTGCAACCAGATTCAGAGGGCATTGCTTCTGTTGTAATCAATTAATCCCCTGAAACCCAAGTTTAGGTAGTTTCAGAATTTTGTACCCAACATGTAAGGGAAGGGGCTCTGAAGTTCACAGTCTGCAGAAGTTCACAAAGAGCAGTTTTTGTTTCCGATTTTTCCTCAGTTCTGGGCAAGTTAAATTTTCAAGGACACCTGGGTGGGGGAGAGCTTTTTTTTCCCCTTTTTTCCCTCTGCCAGCTGTTTCCACGGAGCCCAGTTTGCAACTTATCCATCTTACAAATGTAGCCATCTCTATGAAGCCCCAGCTCAAGGCCAGAGGCCTTGATCACATATGTTGTGAAAAACTAGTAAGGGTGTGTCTAGCTCAGGAGTGCTGATTTTTTTCAGCCAGTTGCCAGGTAGACCAGGGCAACACAAAAACAGGAAGTTTATCTACACTGAACTCTTTTATAGGGACTCTTTTGCTGAAAGTCCTAAAGTTAGCCATGGTGAAAACTTCTGGATAAGGTCAGTTAAGACTTTCCTGTGGGCCTGGTACAGAGAGGGAAGACGGGGAATGCAGGGCTGAGCGCAGCTCTTTGGATCTGAGAATGAGGAATGAGAGATGTAAAAGAATAATGGAAAAGGGTTTTGAGATCTTCCTAGCACCAAAAACAGGAGTAGTAGAACGGGTAGAACAGAGGGGGAGATGGGAGTGAGTATCCCAAAAAGCCTGTAAGGGACTTTAAATTCTTAGTAACCTGTTTTCAGTGATGACAAAGCAACTTTAAAGGCCATTTTCATTACATCTTGGATAGGGGTCTGAGGGCTCTTCTCAGCTGGTTTGAGCTTTGGGTTAGCTGGTAAGAGGACCTGGTGGGACCTAGTGTGGGCACTGACAGGAGAAGAGAGGAGTGAGTGAGTGGAGGGTTACCTCAGTACCTGCTACCTCAGCAAGGGGGCAATGGTCTGAGAAACGGTGGAGGTTTGGTTTTTTAATATAGTAATTGGAGGGGAGAAATCAAGTTGATGATGTGGGAGTGACAACAGAGAGTCTAGAGCAGAAGGCTGAGGGTGAGCATGTATTGGAGAAGCATAGTTCACAATGTGAGCAAAGGAGAGAAAAGGCCTCCACATAGAGGAATCTCCTTTCACCCTTTTGAGGCCCTTTTGAAAAAAAAGGCCTCCACATAGAGGAATCTCCTTTCACCTTTTGAGCACTTGCAGAAGTTAAAAAGGTCACACAGAATTTGAAGATCTAGAGACCCCTCAGGGGGCCATCAGTTTTGGTTGTCTAATTGGTAATATGGCCAATGCTGTGTACAGAATTTGATGAGGAGTTTGGGTTCCATGTGGCAGTCCCTGTATGCTCACATCCCCATGACTTACAGAAGATGTCGGCGTTTCCAGCACACAGCCTTGACTGTTTGTGGCTTTGATAGTACACTGGGCAAACATAGTAATCTAGGCTAGCCAACCAGCATCTGGCTCGTGTGTCCCTACATCAATAATGTTTGTTTCCATTATCTATGGTATGGAAGGAATTTAATGGAATTTTAGTGGGATCCTCTTCATTAGGGATATCCCAATAGGGAAGACCTATACGCAGCTGACAAATGTCTGGCTGGAGAGATGGCCACCAGGTCCCTAAGCGGGCTGTATGCAAGATAGACCATACTTCCTTTCCAGTAGGATTTGTGATCAGACATCGCTGCTGAACAGGCTTATGAGGGTTAGGACTACTGGTGGTCAAGGGGAGAGTCTATAGCCTTATCCACACAGCGAATCCACAATTTGAAAGGGTTTCCAGTCTTTTCCAGTTTCCAGCCAGAGTCTGGACAGGGCACAGGCTTGAGATGAGAGGTAGGGATTCAGGAAGTGATTTTGACTACCTTTACGCTGTAGGTGTTATAAGTAGCACCTGGTATGGTCCTTTTCAGGGGAGTTCCAGGGATGACGCCAGATGTCGTCTTACATAGATGAAGTCTCTATTTGATATCGCTGTAGAGTCCCCTCATCCCCAGGTTGGTAGGCAGTGGCCATCTGTTTTCACAGGTGTCTCTGAGTTCTTTCAAGAGCTTTAAGTCTGTTAAGCAAGGGGGTGTGGAAGGAATCTTTAGGTCTTAGAGTTGGGGTAGGACCCTTACTGGAGGAGGGACACCATAGAGAATTTCACAGGGTGTGAGGTTACACAAAGAAATAGATTGAGTATTTCTTGCATGAAACAGTACATAAAGCAGGAGCATAGTCCAATCTTTTATGCCGGTCTCTAAGCTTAATTTTGTTATGGTCTCTTTAATGGTTCTATTCATTCTTTCTACCTGTCCTGAACTCGGGGGTCTGTAAACACAATGTAATTTCCAATTAATCCCCAGGGTCCTTGCTAACCTCTGAGTTACCTGGGCCACGAACGCCGGTCCATTATCAGACCCTATTACTTTAGGCAGGCCATAGCTTGGAAAAATATCTTCCAGGATCTTCTTGACCACCATTTGCGCTGTTTCATTTTTTTTTTCTTTTCTTTTTTTTGGGGGGGAAAGCTTCAATCCATCCTGAAAATGTATCTACAAAGACTAGGAGATATTTAAGTCCATTCCTTGCTGGCTTAATTTCAGTAAAGTCCACTTCCCAGAATTGTCCTGGTCTGGTTCCTCGTAGGTGCTTTCCTGCAGGAAGCTTGGAAGGGTAAGAATTAACCAATTGATGGACCCAACAGGCTTCTGTTATCCATTCAGGTGTTTCCTTTCACTGTGAGTCGGTTAGTGGAAAACTCTGTTTTTGATCCTTCAAAAATGAATGCAGTTTCTTTGAACCAAGGTGAGTGATTTGATGTACATTTTCTACTGAAATAGTTAGAGCCGTGATTATAGGAGTTTTTACTGAAGGATTTAGAAATTCCACTTGGGGGCCTTCAGGATTAAAAGTTATTTTGGCCCAGAGCTTTGTGAGCAGATCTCTGCCAATCAATGGGGCCATGCATTCTGGGATTACTAGGAAGGAGTGATGGATTTTTCCTTTCCCCTGGTCCATGGTCCTCTTAGTTGTCCAAGCCTGATATTTACTGCCATTAGCCCCTTGAATTAGAGACCTTTTATTTGATAGAGGTTCCAATGGGGCCTTAAAGGCAGAATATATTGCCCCTGTATCCACTTCAATGTATACTGGGGTCCCCTCCACTTCAAAAGTTAACCTGAGCTCGAGGAGAGGATCTGAGCCCCAACTTTCTTAGTAATCCTACAGAGTCAGAATGTCCAGCTGGCCAGGCTGTCTCTTTCTAGGGCACTCTTTAGCCCAGTGTCCTTTTTTTTTAGAGTAGTCACATTGAATTGAGGCCAGGGGTGGCCTCTAGTGTGGTCCCCGGTGTCCCTTCCTGTCTCCATGTTTCTTAATTTCTGGTCTATTTGTTGTTGTGACCAGGACCTTAGTCAATGCCTTAGTCTGTCTTTTGTTTCTTTTATCCTCCCTTTGCTCCATACTCTTCCTCAGTTTCTCTTTTAGTATACCTTCTTGGCTTCTCTGACTAAACCTCTCAAAGTCATATCTTGTAATCCATCTAAGCATTGTAACTGTCTTTTAATATCCAGAACAGCTTGCCCAATAAAGGCCACCATGACAGATGCCTTTTGATTCTCTGCCTGAGGATCGAAAGGAGTAAATCTCTTATATGCCTCCATAATTCCCTGTAGGAACATGGAGGGACATTCATCAGTCCCTTGAATAATCTCTCTTACCTTGGCCAAAATAGTTGATCGCCTAGCGGCCACTAAGATACCCACTATTAGAGCCCGGCAATAAGAGGAAGGATGCTCATTACCTTCACAGGTTTTGGGGTCCCAGTTGGGTCTGTGCAAGGGAAAGGCGGCTTTGCATATGTTGGGAAGTTTTGTCGGTCACCCATCTGGTCCGAGAATATTTTTTTCTAGAATCCAGGAAGATCCTCTTTTGTTCCTCTGTCATGAAGAGAGTCCCTAGGAGTTGTTGGCAGTCATCCCAAGTAGGCTGGTATGAAAAAATCAATTATTCAACCACACCTGAGACCCAGGTGGGGTCCTCAGTAAAAGGGGGATTGTTATTTTTCCAGTTATTTAGGTCTGAAGAGGAGAAAGGTAAAAACTGGTAGGCTTGCACTTTTCCCCCATGGTTGTCATCAATCATTGTTCCTTAGAAATGGAGAGGGAGCATCACGGGAGTTCCAGGGATTTCAATCATTCAACGCCGGCAAATTCCTTTAGCTGGGCCAGCATCCTCCAGGGGAGGAGGGGGTGTGTTTGCTGCAGGGGAGTTATTTGGAGTTCGCTGGGCTCGCTTAGCTTCCTCCAATGGCGGACAGGCTGAGTCAGCAGCAGGGGAATTACTTAGAGGGTGTTGGGGGTTGGGGGACGAGGGCAGGGAATAAGTAGTAGGACGAGAGTCCAGTAGAGTCAAATCTTGTGACTCAGGGAGAACAGAGGTTGAAGGAGGAGGAGGAGCAGAAGGTATGAGAGAGCATGAGGGAAGGAGTAGGAGTGGGGGCAGGGGCAAGGAAAAGCTTCACACATGGAGGAGGAGAATTGCAGATGTCCTGAAAAGTTAAGATATATGTCTCTTGATCCTGATGTCTATGTGGCGCTGGCTGAAAGTCAATATCTCTGACTTTTTAAATTAGTGGGAAGTAGAAAGATCCTTCTAGGGGCTATCTGAATCCAAAGGTGGGCCATTCTGAGGCACAGAGAGTCTGCCAGGTCCAGCGTTTTACTGAAAAAGAAAGATTCTGAGCCCTTAAGCGGACTTTGGTGCAATGATCAAGGGTCAGGGAAAGAGGCATTGAAGTGCTCTATCCCATTATGAAAGATAAACAATCAGTAAAAGCAACGACACACGACACAGACAAGACAATACAATAAAGACAGGCAATGGACGTCCAACACTGAGACCAGGACTGAGTAGCCGGCAAAACCTGATGGGCTGGATATGCCGAATCTGAAACAAAATATCACTGAGTCGAGGAGACTATTGTTCCTCGATTTCCCGAGTTCTCTGGGGAGTCCCCCAGTGACGTGGCCTGTGGCTCTATGACATGTCTGTCAGCCATCGTCGGAGAGAGCTCACACTCTTCATCAACAGCCATTTTGCCAAGCCCTAACCTGAAACCTGAAACCAGAAAGAGGCGCCTTACATACCCCAAGAGGAGCCCGTTGGGGTCTCTCATCTGCCGCTGCTGGATCTCGGTGGAACCTCCATATGTAAAGGTCGGGCGAGTGTCCGGGGAAGAAACCACCAAGAGACTGTCTCATGCAAAAGCAAAGGGTTTATTATGGGTCCAGCATGCTGGGGCTCAGAGTTCACTTGAATAGAGCAGAGAGCCCTGAGAACAGCTTAAGCAGAGCTTATATACTTTCCTTTGAGAGGGCAGGGCAGGATGTTTATTGATGGGTCCGGGCGAGTGAGCTGTTTGTGGGCAACTGGGTGAGGAAGTACTTTCTGCAGTTTGGCAGTTGAGGACAGAACATTCTGGGAACAAGATTAGCAAACAGTTCTCAAGATTTCAACAGTGTTTTATTAAGCATACAGAAAACAGGAAGTGATAAGTACCTATTATATTAACCTTTCACTACCGACTACACTTTGCCACATTTCCTAATGTCTCTATTGATATCTGCTTTCCTACATATTTTCCCCAGTTCATCATTGTGACTGACTCTTCACATGTGGTGACATTTACATTCACTCTATACCCGAAACCCTAGAGCTAAAGAACTTTTGGTCCAAATCCTATGCTCACTCTCCTTTCTAAACCTACCGACTATCTTCCTAATCCTACTGATTATCCCTTTTTGACTGGAAGTTCTCTTTGACAATCAATCATCCAAAATACACGGAACTTTGCCATTGTATATTGATGTATCTGAGACATCTGTGCAGAAAATAAATCAAATCTCAGTATCACAATCAAGGTCCCAATGCTCTTCTGGGCTTCAAATCTTAAATAGATTTCTGTTTTCATACTTATGTTTCACCTATATATTCTTGTAAATATCGCAGGTTTCCAATACCATTATTCATCCAACAGAATGATTCCTAATGCAAATTGAACCTGTTATTAACCCTAACCATACACTGTTCCCTCAATATAACTTTACAGAAGAGCAGGGACAGAGTAGGTCTTACAATATAGGAATGTAGGGGAACTTCCAATTGCTAAGAAACTCAAAGGTACATGTAAAAATGATCCCTGGAGAAGTTGTAGGCAGCTATGAAGGAACTGAGTGAGCAAAAGTCATCTTCTCTTGCAAACAACCTGGTCAGGATGAAGGGATATGTCTGAATCAGCCTCTCTCTTCTTAATGTAGAGAAGAAGAACCAAACCAGGCTGTGTGGAGAGCTGTTCCCGGTTGCCTATGGTTAATATACCATTCAAACTCGTGAAACTGTAACAGGAAGCAGGGGCAGCCTTCATTTCAGGGGACCCTTGGAAGCACCTGTTAGGACAAAGTGGTTGCAAATGGTGTGAGCTCATTCAGTTCCTGAAGGAAGTGACCTCAGACCTCACCTCGCATCCTTGGTGATACAACTCTCTGAATTTGGGATCAGGGAATCCAGGCACCCAAATCCCATTCCAGTCCCAGTAGCAGTGGTCTCACTTCTTTGGATTTACCAAGGACAGAATCAGTCTTTGTTGGTACCTACTGATATGAGGATTGCCAAAAGCCAGGAAAGCTCTGAAGAGTGGCCTTTCCTGAGAAAGCAGGTAGTGGATCACCGCTGCCTCCTGACAACTTTACAGAGTTGGCCAAGGAAACCAGATCTGAAACAGGACAGGCAATTTCGGGGGAACATAGTTTGGCCCAATAGTCAGAGGACACTCCGGATAGTCAGAGACCTACTTGGGCGAAGAAGGTGCTTTGTGGGTGTGGGTGTGTGTTTGTGCTTTTGTCTCATGTTCTCAGAATAGGTAGGAATGGCGGTTTGTTTGGTTTGGAGTGAACTGTTTCTAATAAGTGATTTGATAAAGCAAGTGTTTCTATGTCTGTGTATCCCATTGTGTCCTTGGTTGTAGACATTAGAAAAGAGAATGCATGAATGGATGTGTCCTGTCTGGTAGAAAGCTTCCCAGGATTCATCCAGCCGAATATATGAATGCACTGCGGCTTCCCTTATCGATGGGCAACACCTGCTATTTTCCTAAGTTCTGGTTTTATTTTTGAATTCTGGCCACTCTCCAGAATAGGCTCATGGTTTTGTGTCCAAGAGAAGTACCACCTTCAAGCTCTGTGACATGGCCATGTACTGGTTAGCTGAAGGGAATGGCGTGCAACTAAGAAAACTCAGATATCAGTGTGACCAGTAAAGTCTCAGTGGAAAAACCGTGCTTTGGGCCTTTTGCTTACCTTTTGTTCTATTCCCCTGTATGTCAGGAATTTCTTTGCCTCAGGCCACACCTTCGTGAAGCCAGAACAAAACACTTTTCAAATGGAAATGAATGGGCCTCACCTGTGGCTCTTTGCCTAATTGCTTTAGAAAGGGGTGTGTCTGAATCAGCCTCTTGGCCCTGTGTGAGGCTGTGGCTTAGATTCTTAGCACCTGATTGATATAAAGAAAGATCCCATGTGTGAATCCAAAACCAAAATGCCCAAAAGAGGAGTCATTGAGGATAAAGTCTCTTGCCTTCCACTGTAAGGTTCCTGAACTCCATCAAGTGAGAATAGGGATCCTTTGGGTCAAATGATTTCTTCAAAGCCCTGCACATGCTAGCCCAGTGGTGTTTGTGTTTTCTTATGACTCCAATTCACATAAAGATTCTAAACCCCACTGTCAGTAGGCCTCAAATTGGAGAAGCAGAGCAGTATTACAGCAGGCCTATTTGATCACTCCTGGGTTACAGGAAGGGTGTCCAGGCCACCCTGACATTAGGAAAATAAGGGGCAAGGAAGCCTATTTTGGACACTGTCTTGGGCTGTGTCCTTCATGGAAACTTCCAGCCAGAGGTTAAGATGAGTGTCTATATGCAATAAGATGAGGGTCATGTGGGAATGTTTTGGTTTAATTTTGGTCATTTGTGTTGGGGTTGGAAGAGATGATTAGGTCAACCAGGACTTGAAATCTGGTGTGATTCCCCTTAGAGACTGAGTTATGGAACTGAACTCAGAGAAGTATTGGCATGAATTGTGTTGAGTTTTTAGGAGGCCACACATGAGACTCGCTCTTGGAAACTGAGACCTAGGCCCAGGCTGGCTTTCCACAGAGCACTGGGAATCTCACCCAGGATATCACAAGATTTTATTCTGAAAGACTTGGCAGCCATAGTGAAAACACACATAGACCTCACACTGTAGACCTCAATGGGCCTGGCTTCATGTGACCTTTTGGCGACTCTTTGGGAAGACTTGCCTTTGAGTGTCCTCCAGGGATTTCATTGAAATGAGCTTCCTCACAATTTAATGGTTCCTAAATGAATTGAAACCCACAGTGCCTCCAACTTCCACCTTAAAAAATGGCTAGATAAATACCATAAAATTTTTGAAATTCCTATGACCAGGTGGCACTGGAGAACCTTTGTATGCCCTATTGCTGATCATGAGTGCCTTTATTGACTGAGTTTCATTAAAATGGTGTAGAACAGAGATGCCAGTAAGTTGGATACTCCTCAATTGTAGGCGCAAGCTTTGGTGTGCAGGTTTGTGATAAAACATCCGTGGTGGGGCCATGTGGATCTGCCATTGCTTCCAAATGGCATGTGACTGACGTGGTGCAGCCAGGAAACCCTTATATGTAAAGGCATATTGGTATATGGAGAATTTTTAGGGCAATGTTCATAATCAAGTTGCTATGGACAAGGGGACAATCTATGTGGGCTAGAAGCCTGGTTGGTGCATTCTCCTGCAGACCATGACCCACTACACATGACAGAACTCCCTTCAGCACTGTGTCCCAGTTCAACTCCTTGTATTTCGTGTAGAAAATACCAATCTCCCAGTGTAGCAGCAAGAAACACCACGAAAAGTGGAGAATGACCAAATGCCTTCACAGTCCACACGGGGAGACTCTTAGACCCCAGTGGTCACAGTTTACTTACAAAGAGAGAATTCAGTACTGTAGCCTAGTGTTCATTGGAAAATAAGAAACCACGTCCTCCAGGTCACATAGATGTAGACCCAGCTCTGATGGTCTCACTAGAAAGAAAGCTAAAGCTCCTGACAACAACATATATTTTGAGTTCCCAACATCAGAGGCAGTTTCTCAAGAAGTCTTTAGGCCAGAAGAGCTACAAGTATGTGGAGTGTTTACCTTGTCCCTTACATTTGGAAACTCCTCTACCACATCCAAGGTTGTGAACTCCTTTGAATTTTCCATTCCAGATATATATTCACAGATTTTCCAACTCTTCTCCTCTAATTGCGTCTTATTTGGGGCGAAGGTAATGTGAAGCCATTGTTCTGGATGAGAGTGGGAAATTTATTGTGTAGCCCATATTTGCATGCACATTGGATTCATTTTCCTTTTTTCCATTCAAAATACTGAATCCCTGACACTAACCCATACCCTACTAGACTCTGACTACTAATCCTACTATGATGGAGAATAATAACACAAACAGAATAGAAATACAAGCCGTTCAGAGGAAGCATGGTGTAGAGTTGGACTTGCCTTTTGCATGATAAAGGGTAGGTGTTATATATCTAGTCCATTTTTCTTTGAAATAGTTCTCTATGTGTTTTTTTCCTTTAATTTTTATTGTTGGTTGTTCAAAACTTTACCTATTGCTTGACATATCATATTTCACACTTTGATTCAAGTGGGTTATGAACTCCCATTTTTACCCCGTATACAGGTTTCAGCATCACATCTGTTACACATCCACTGTTTTACGTATTGCAATAGTAGTGTCTGTTGTAGTCGGCTGTCTTTCCTATCCTCTACTATCCCCCATCCCCTCCCCTCCCATCTTCTCTCTCTACTCCATCTACTGTAATTCATTTCTCCCCCTTGGTTTTTTCCCCCCTTTCCCCTCACTTCCTCTTGTATGTAATTTTGTATAACCATGAGGGTCTCCTTCCATTTCCATGCAATTTTCCTTCTCTTTCCTTTTCTCTTCCACCTCTCACCCCCGTTTAATGTTAATTTTCTTCTCATGCTCTTCCTCCCAACTCTGTTCTTAGTTACTCTCCTTATATCAAATAAAACTATTGGCATTTGTTTTTTTTTTTAGGGATTGGCTAGCTTCACTTAGCATAATCTGTTCTAATGCCATCTATTTCCCGGCAAATTCTATGATTTTGACATTTTTTAATGCAGAGTATTACTCCATTGTGTATAAATGCCACATTTTTTTCCTTCGTCTATTGAAGGGCATCTAAGTTGGTTCCACACTCTTGCTATTTTGAATTGTGCTGCTATGAACATCAATGTAGCAGTGTCAATGCAGCATGCACTTTTTAGGTCTTAGGGAATACACTGAGAAGGGGAATAGCTGGGTCAAATGGTGGTTCCATTCCTAGTTTCCAAGAAATCTCCATACTTCTTTCAAATTGGCTGCACCAATTTGCAGTCCCACCAGCAATGTACAGGTGTACCCTTTTCCCCACATCGTCGGCAGCACTTGTTGTTTGACTTCATAATGGCTGCCAATCATACTGGAGTGAGATGGTATCTTAGGGTGGGTTTGTTTTCCATTTTTCTGACTGCAAGAGATGGTGAGCATTTTTTCATGTACTTATTGATTGATTGTATGTCCTCATCTGAGAAGTGTCTGTTCAGGTCCTTGGACCATTTGTTGATTGGGTTATTCGTTTTCTTATTGTTTAATTTTTTGAGTTCTTTGTATACTCTGGATATTAGGGCTCTATCTGAAGTGTGAGGAGTAAAGATTTGTTCCCAGGATGTAGACTACTTATTTACCTCTCTTATTTTTTCTTTTGATGAGAAAAAACTTTTTAGTTTGAGTAAGTCCCATTTGTTAATTCTAGTTATTAACTCGTGTGCTATGGGTGTCCTATTGAGGAATTAGGAGCCCAACCCCACAGTATGTAGATCATAGCCAACTTTTTCTTGTATCAGATGCAGTGTCTCTGATTTGATATCAAACTCCTTGATCCATTTTGAGTTAACTTTTGTGCATGACGAGAGAAATGGATTCAGTTTCATTTTGTTGCATATGAATTTCCAGTTTTCCCAGAACCATTTGTTGAAGATGCTATCCTTCCTCCATTGCATGCTTTTAGACCCGATTGGCATTGCATTTAACATACAGAGAATTTTGGTTATATTGCCATTTTGATGATGTTAGTTCTGCCTATCCATGAACATAGTATATTTTTCCATCTTCTAAGATCTTCTTCTATTTCTCTCTTTAGGGTTCTGTAGTTTTCATTTTATAAGTCTTTCACCTCTTTTGTTAGGTTGATTCCCAAGTATTTTTTTTTTTTTTGTGTGTGTGTGTGGATATTTTGAATGGAGTGGTTGTCCTCATTTCTATTTCAGAGGATTTGTTGCTGATATACAGGAATGCCTTTGATTTATGCGTATTGATTTTATATCCTGCCACTTTGGTGAATTCATTTATTAGCTCTAATAGTTTCTTTGTATACCTTTTTGGGTCTGCTAAGTATAGAATCATGTCATCTTCAAATAGTGATAATTTACGTTCTTCTTTTCCTATTTTTATGCCTTTGATTTCTTTAATCTCTCTAATTGCTCTGGCCAGTGTTTCGAGAACTATGTTGAACAGAAGTAGTGAGAGAGGGCATCCCTATCTTCTTCCAGATTTTAGAGGGAATGCCTTCAATTTTTCTCCATTCAGAATGATGCTAGCCTGAGGCTTAGCATAGATTGCTTTTACATTATTGAGGTATGTTCCTGTTATCCCTAGTTTTTCCAGAGTTTTGAACATAAAGGGATGCTGTACATTGTCGAATGCTTTTTCTGCATCTATCGAGATGATCAAATGGTTCTTATTTTTAAGTCTATTGATGTGACGAATAACATTTATTGATTTCTGTATATTGAACCAGCCTTGCATCCCAGGGATGAATTCTACTTGATCATGGTGCACAATTTTTTTAATATTTTTTTGTATCTGATTCGCCACAATTTTATTGAGGATTTTTGCATTTTTCCTGAAATAGCTTGAAAAGTATTGGTATTAGTTCCTCTTTAAAGGTTTTGTAAAACTCTGCTGTATACCCATCCGGTCCTGGGCTTTTCTTAGTTGGTAGTCTTTTGATGGTTTATTCTATTTCCTCAATTTTTATGGGTCTGTTTAGGTTGCCTATATCCTCCTGACTCAATCTGGGCAGATTATATGACTTGAGAAATTTATCGATGCCTTCACTATCTTCTATTTTATTGAAGAATAAGAATTCAAAATAATTTCGGATTATCTTCTGTATTTCTGAACTATCTGTTGTGATACTGAATTCTCCCTATTCTTTTCTTTGTTAGCTTGGGTAAGGGTCGGTCGATTTTATTTATTTTTTCAAAGAACCATCTTTTAGTTTTGTCAATTTTTTCAATTGTTTCTTTGTTTCGATTTCATTAATTTCAGCTCTGATTTTAATTATTTCTTGGCTTCTACTTCTTTTGCTGTTGTTTTGCTCTTCTTTTTCTTGGATTCTGAGATGAAGTATGAGATCATTTATTTGTCTTTTTTTTTTCCTTTTTTTAAGGAATGAAATCCAAGCAATGAATTTTGTTCTTAGAACTGCTTTCAATGTGTCCCATAGATTCTGATATGTAATGTCTGTGTTTTCATTTATCTCTAAGAATTTTTTAATTTCCTCCTTGATGTCTTCTATAACCCATTGATCATTCAGTAACCTATTTTTCATTCTCCATGTGATACATGATTTTTCCTTCTTTCTTTAATTGTTGATTTTCAGTTTCATTTCCTTATGATCAGATAAGATGCCTGGTATTATATCTACTCCTTTATATTGTCTAAGAGTAGCTCTGTGACATAATATATGATTTATTTTTTGAGAAGTATCCATGTGCTGCTGAGAAAAAAGTGTAACTGCTTGATGTTGGGTGGTATATTCTATATATATATCATAAGTCTGGGTTATTAATTGTGTTATTGAGTTCTATAGTTTCATTATTCAACTTTTGTTTGGAAGATCAGTCCAGTAGTGAGAGAGGTGTGTTTGAGTCTCCCATGAGTATTGTATATTGGTTTATTAGAATCTTGAACTTGAGAAGAATTTGTTTGATGAACATAGCTGCACCAATGTTTGGGGCATATATATTTATGATTGTTATGTCTTGTTGGTGTATGGTTTCCTTGAGCAGTATGTAGTGTCCCTCTTTATCCCTTTTGATTAACTTTGGCTTGAAATCTATTTTATTTGATATGAGTATGGACACTTCTGCTTGTTTCCGAAGTCCATATGAGTGATATGATTTTTCCCAACTTTTCACCTTCAGTCTATGTATATCTTTTCCTAACAAATGTGTCTCCAGTAGGCAGCACATTGTTGGGTCTTGTTTTATGATCCATTCTACTAGCCTGTGTCTCTTAATTGGTGAGTTTAAGCCATTAACATTTAGGGTTATTATTGAGATATGGGTTGTTCTTCCAGCCATATTTGTATATTTATGTTACTAAACATGGTTTGTTTTCCTCCTTGATTATTTTCCCCCCTTTACTCCTCTACCTCCCACTGTTGGTTTTCATTGTTATTTTCCATTTCCCCTTCCTGTGATGTTTTGCCAAGGATGTTTTTAAGAAATCGTTTTCTAGCTGCAAATTCTTTTAACTTTTGTTTATCGTGGAAAGTTTTAATTTCATCTTCTATCCTGAAGCTTAATTTCACTGGATACACAATTCTTGGATGGAACCCATTTTCTTTCAGTGTTTGAAAAATGTTATTGCAGGATCTTCTAGCTTTCAGAATCTGTGTTGAAAGATCAGCTGTTATCCTGATTGGTTTACCACTAAATGTAATCTGCTTCCTTTATCTTGTAGCTTTTAAAATTCTCTCCTTTTTCTGTATGTTGGGCATCTTCATTATAATATGTCTAGGTGTGGATCTCTTATGATTTTGCACATTTGGCATCCTGTAAGCTTCTAGGATTTGCGATTCTGTCTCATTCTACAAGTCTGGGAAGTTTTCTCCTTTATTTCATTGAATATATTGCTCATTCCTTTTGTTTGGATCTCTATACCTTCCTGTATCCCAATGACTCTTAAGTTTGGTCTTTTTATGTTATCCCATATTTCTTGGATGTTCTGCTCATGGTTTCTTAAAAGTCTTGCTGAGCTGTCTGTATTCTTTTCAAGTTGAAATAATTTGTCTTCATTGTCTGATGTTCTATCTTCTAAGTGTTCTACTCTGCTGGTAGTATTCTCAATTGAGTTTTTAAGTTGGTTTATTGATTCCTGCATTCCTAGGATTTCTGTTTGTTTGATTTTATAATCTTTATCTCCCTGTATAGTTGATCTTATGCTTCTTGGATTTTTTTTATGTAATTCATTATCAAGGTGATCTTTCATTGTCTGATTTTGCTCTCTAATGTCTTCCTTGAGACTCCAGATCATCTGAAGCATGTATATCCTGAGTTCTTTATCTGACATTCCATCTGCTGCAGATATTACCTCTTCTAACGTTGACTTTACCTGCATTGCTTATGGTCCTTTCTTTCCTTGTCTTTTCATACTGTTCATATTTCTTTCTGCTTGGTGAAACTGTTGTGTTATTGAATTTTTCCCCTATATATTTATATTGCTCTTGTATAGTTTCAAAGTCTCCCTCACAGGCACCGGTGGTGGCTCTGCCCCTCCTACAATTGGGACAATGTGCCTACCACACCAGCAGGCTGCTGGGCCTGTTCTGTAAGTCGGTAGCTGGTCCGCCTACCTTGAAGGTGCGAGCAGCAGCTCTGCCCCTCTGCAGGCACTGGGCCTGTTCTGCCAGTGGGTCGCAAGTCGGGCTACTTTGCAGGCGTGGGCGGCAGCTTTGACCATCCGCGGGCCACTGGGTCTGTTTTGTCTGTCCCTTGCAGGTCTGTCTACCTTGCAGGCGCCTGTGGCTGCTCCGCCCCTCCCCCAACCGGGACGATGTGTCTACCATGCTGGCGGGCCATAGGCCTGGTCTGTCGGTGGTTGCAGGTCCACCTACCTTGCAGGCGCAGAGGGCGTCTCTGCCCCTCCGCAGATTGCTGGGCCTGTCCTGCTGTGAATCACAGGTCTGCCTACCTTGCAGGCCCGGCGGCATTGCCCCTCCCCCAACCAGGGCGATGTGTTTTCCACGGTGGCGGGCCACTGGTCCTGTTCAGCCGGTGGGTCGCAGGTCCGCCTACCTTGAAGGAGCGATTGGCAGATCTGCCCCTCCCTCTCTCAATGTGTTTTTAAAGTTGACAAATATGTGAATTCCTGTCTCCCTTTCTCTGTAGCATATTCAGCACATGTATTTTTATATGCACATATAGAATCCTACCTGGTATCACACGTACATTTTTGTGAGGTTGCTGACTTGGCAGATACAAATTATGAGAAGAGATCACTCCTTCTAAAGGATGTTGTAACTGAAAATTTAAGCTATGGGTGAGCTTCCTAGTTAAACAATATTACACATAAATTCACGCTCAGTAAAATGAAGATTTTTGGATCTGTGGATGATATATATTTCATGAAGAATTTCAATTGGCATATATATTGCTACTTTTTAATGTCTGTTTTGTGTGTGTGTGTGTGTGTATACACACTCTTGTATATATATATATATATATATATATATATATATATATATATGCACAGTCTCCATATATTTCAAAATATGAAATAGATGTGTCTTATGTACAGTCCCAAAATTCATTCATGTTCATGTATGTGGAATTATAATCAAATTTTCACAAGATTATTCTCAGAAATATTCATCCACCTGAAATACATATTTGTTTCTTAGGACTGAAAACTAAATTCAGTGAATGGTGCATTCAAATCCTAATATTTCTACATTAACTGACTCTTTTTAACATCAATGCAAGAAGATTCCTATGGGACATGATATTTATTTTGACGTTCATTTTTACTCAACACTGGTACATTACTATTCCTTCAGTTAATGCACATCAGAGGATATGTATTTCATCTACAATTTCACAAATTTATAAGCATTTGTTTCACTTTCAGTCACTTCCTGCTTCAGAACACATGTATTTCTCCAGGTTTCTTGACTGGTCTTTTTATGAGACTTTTTTCCAAAAAAAATATTTTCAATTTCCATAATCAATTTTAAGCAAAACTCACACACTCTTCATGATAAACCATAATCCTCATGTTACCATTAGATGTAAAACGGGTTGGAATGAATGGTTGTATACCAATATAAGATTTCCTGTATATTTTCACATTTCAATTCAATCCATTATTTGAAGTTGGAACCAGTTATATTATTTATTCACAGTATGGTCTATACATGCATATTCTCCATATTCAAAGACAAAGAGAGCACCTGTTTGTACCCTGAATACTAATTTATACATCTTCAAAATATTGCTCCCAGAAATGGTGGAAGAAATACTCAGGTCACCTTATCTACATATACATTGTATCACAGTAATATTCTGGACACAAAAAGCAAAAGTCACACTTATGATTGTACCAAAGCCTAAATGGAAACTGAACATGGATTCCTAAAAACATCCAGGTCCAGTTTGCCTAATAGTCTCAAATATCAATCCTATTGGTGACTACGTATTTGTTTCTTCCTAAAATTATATATTCAACCTAAATGCAGTTAATAATGTCTAATCCTATCACTCACTCTATACTTTGCCTGATTTCCTAATGTCTCTATTGATGTCTGTTTTCCTAAATATTTTCCCCAGTTCACCATGTGAGTGACTCTTCACATGTGATGATATTTACTTTCACTCTCTAAGCGAAACCCTATTGATAAAGAATTTTTGGTCCAAATCCTGTACTCACTCTTCTTCTGAAAGCTACTGACTATCTTCCTAATCTTACTGAGTTTCCCTGTTTTAGTGGAAGTTCTCTTTTCCATTCAATCATCCAAGGTACAAGGTCCTATGCCATTGATTATCGATTTATCTGAGACATATATGCGGAACATAATTCAAAGCTAAGTATCACAATCAACAGCTCAATGCCCTTCTGAGCTTCAAATCTTACCTAGATTTCTGTTTTCATACTTATATTTTATGTCTATGTTTTAATAAATATCACAGGTTCCCAATACCATTATTCATCCAGCAGAATGATTTCTAACCCAAATCAAACATGTTATTAAACCCTAAACATACACTGTTCCCACAATCTCACTTAACAAAAGACCAGGGACAGTGTTGGTCTTACAATACAGGAATGTAGGGGATATTCCATATGCTGAAAAACTCAAAGGTCCATGCAGATGTGATCCCTGGAGAAGATATAGGCAGCTATGAAGGACCTTAAAGAGCAAAACTCATCTTCCATTGCAAACAACCCGGTCAGGATGAAGGGTTGTATCTTAATGAGCCTCTCTGTACTCAATGTAGAGAAAATGGACCAAACCAGGCCTGTGTGGAGAGCTGTTCCTGGGTTCCTATGGTTGATTCACCATTCTAACTTGTGAAAGTGTCACAGGAAGTAGGGGCAGCCTCTATCTCATGGGACCCTTGGAAGCAACTGTTAGGACAAAGTGATTGCCAAGGCAGTGTCCTCATTCACTACCTGAAGTAAGTGATCTCACCTTTCTTCCTTGGTGATGGAACTCTCTAAACTTGTGTGCAGAAGCCAGGCAACCAGAGCCAGTCCCAGTCCCATTCCCATTGAGGTCACTTGTTTGGATTTACCAAGGACAGAATCAGTGTTTCCTGGAACCTACTGATGTGAGGATGGCCAAATGCCAGGAGAGCTTTGTAGAGGGGCCTTTCCTGAGAAAAAGGTACTTTCCCATTTCTGGCTCCTGACAACGTCACAGATTTGGCCAAGGAGACCATATCTGAGACAGGACAGGCCATTTGGGGGTACATAGTATGGCCTACCAGTCAGACGACACTCAGGATAGTCACAGAATTACTTGGGGGAAGGAGGTGTCTTTGTGGGTGTGGGAGTGAGTTTGTGGTTTTTTCTCATGTTCTGAGAATAAGTAGGAAAGGCAGTTTGTTGGGTTTGGAGTGGACTGTGTCTAGTAATTCCTTTGACAATGTGAGTGTTTCTATGTCTGTGTAACTCTCTGTGTCCGTGGTTGTATTCATTAGAAAAGAGAATTCATCTATGGATGTGTCCTGTCTAGTAGAAAGAATTCCAGCATTTATCCTGCCTAATTTATGAATGGACTGTGACTTGCCTTATCAATGGGCAACACGTACTATCTTCCTAAGTTCCTGTTTTCTTTCTGAATCTGGCCACTCTCCAGAGTAGTCTCATGGTTTTTTGTCCAAGTTATGTACCACCTCCAACCTCTGTGACATGGCCAATGTATTCTATAACTGAAAGGAAAGGGAGCATCTCAGAAAACTCAGATATCAGTGTGACAAGGAAAGTCTCAGTGGAGAAAACCGGCTTTGGGCCTTTTGCTTCCCTATTCCTCTGTTGCCCTGAATGTCAGGAAGGTCTTTGCCTCAGGCCACCCCTTTGTGAATCCTGAAGAAAACAGTTTTCAAATGGAAATGAATGGGCATCACCTGTGGCTGTTTGCTAAAATGCTTTGAGAGATATGTGTGTGAATCAGCCTCTTGGCCGTGTGTGAGGCTGTGTCTTAGATATTCAGCGACTAATGGATCTTAAGAAAGATCCCATGTGTTCATCCAAAACCAAAATGTCTAAAAAATCAGTCATTGTAGATGAAGTTTATTGCCTTTCTCTGTTAGGTTCCTGACCTCCAACAAGTGAATTTGGGGATCCTTTGAATTAATCGAGTTCTTCAAAGCCCTGCAGAGGCTAACCCATATGTGCTTGGGTTTTCTAATGAATCCAAATCACATAAAGAATCTATACATGACAGTCAGTTGGCCTCAAATTGGAGAAGCAGAGCAGTATTAGTGGCAGGCCTATTAAATCACTCCTTGTTTACAGGAAGGGTGTCCAGGTCACACTGACTTTAGGCAAATGAGGGCAAGTTAGATTATTTCAGACTCTGTCTTGTGCTTTACCCCTCATGGAAACCTCCAGCCAGAGGTAATGATGAGTGTCTATATGGAAGAAGATGAGGGCAATGTGGGAGTGTTTTGGATTTAATTGTGGTCATTTATTTGGCTGTTGGAAGATAAGACTGGGTCCACCTGGGCTTTAACTCGGGTTTGATTCACCTTAGAGACTGAGTTCTGGAACTGACCTCAGAGAAGTATTGACATGAATTGTGTTGGGATTTTAGGAGGCCACGCATTAGACTTGCCCTTGGAAACTGAGATCTAAGCCCAGGGTGGCTTTCCACAAAGCACTGAGAATGTCAGCCAGGATATACCCGGATTTTATTCTGAAAGACTTGGCAGGCATATTTGAGAGTCAAAACACCCATGGACCTCACATTGTAGACCTCAATGGGCCTGGCCTCATGTGACCTTTAGGCCACTCTTTGGGAAGCATTGCCTGTGAGAGTTCTCCAGATCTTTCATTGAAATGAGCTTCCACAACATTTAATGGTTCATGAATGAATTGAAACCCACTGTGGCTCCAAATTCCTCTTTGAAAAATGGCTAGATAAATACCATGCAATTTTTTAAATTCCCATGACCAGGTGGCACTGGAGAACAGTTAGATCTCCTGATGCTCATCATGAGTGTACCAGACTGGGCCTTGATTTACTGCGTTTCATGAAAATGGCATAGAACAGAGATGCCAGTAAGTTGGAACCTTCTGAGTAGTGCGCCTTGAGCAGTTGTGGGCAGGTGTGTGACAAAACATCTGTGGTGGGGCCATGTGGATCTGCCATTGGCTTCCAAATAGCATGTGATTGACTTGCAGCAGCCAGCAGACCCATTTATGTAAAGGCACCTTGTTATATAGAGAGGTTTCAGGTCAATGTTCAGAATTAGGTTGCAATGGAAAAGGGGCAATGTAGCAAGCAATGAGTGATAGAAGCCTGAATGGTGCATTCTCCTGCAGACTCTAACCCACCACAAGTGACAGAACTCCCTGCAGCACTGTGTCCCAGTTGAACTCCTTGTATTTTGTAAAGCAAATATCAAACTCACTGTGCAGCAGCAAGAAACACCACGAAAAGTGGAGGATGACCAAATGTCTTCACAGCGACACGGGGAGACACTAAGCCCCCAGTGGCCACAGTTTACCTACAAAGAGAGAATTCAGCACTGCTGCCCCATGTTCATTGGAAAATAAGAAAACATGTCATCCAGGTCACATAGATGCAGACCCATCTTTGATGGTCTCACTAGAAAGAAAGCTAAAACTTCTGACAACAACTTATATTTCAAGTGCCCAATCTCATATGCAGTTTCTCAAACAGTCTTTAGGCCAGAAGAGCTCCATGTTGGTGTTGTGTTTACCATGTCCCTTGCTTTTGGAAACTCCTCTACCATCTCGAAGTTTGTGAACTCCTGAGCATTTTCCATTCCAGACATGTATTCACAAATTTTCTAACTCTTCTCCTCTAATTGTGTCTTACTTGGAGCGAAGGTAATGTCAAGGCATTGTTCTGGATCAGAGTGGGAAGTTTTGGGTTGCACGTATTTGCACACACATTTGATACAATTTCCAATTTTCCATTCAAAATACAGAATCCCTGACACTATCCCATACCCTACTTGACTCTGGCTACTAATCCTAATATGATGGAGAAAAATAACACAAACAGAATATAAATACAAGCAGTTCAAAGGAGGCATGATGTATATTTGGACTTGCCTTTTGCATGATAAAGTTTATGTGTTATAAATCTAGTCAATTTTTAATTAAATAGTTCTCCATGTGTTTTTAAAGTTCAAAATATGTGTATTACTGTCTCCCTTTCTCTGTAGCCTATTCAACATATGTATTTTTATATGCACATACCGAAAGCTACCTGGTATCACACCTACATTTTTGTGAGGTGGCTTCCTCAGCAAATACAAATTGTGAGAAGAGATCACTCCTCCTAAACGCTTTGGAACTGAATATTCAACCTATGGGTGAGCTTCCTAGTTGAACAAAATTATACATAAATCCATATTCTGTAAAATATATATTTTTGCATTTGTGGATGATATATATTTCATGATGAATTTTGATTGGCATATATTACTACATTTTAAAGTCTGTGTGTGTGTTGTGTGTGTGTGTGTGTGTGTGTGTATATATTTATATATATATATATATATATATATATATATATATATATATATATATATATAGTCTCCATATTTTTCAAAATATGAAATATTTGTGTCTTATTTAGAGTCCCAAAATTCATTCATGTTCATGTATGTGGATTTATAATAAAATTTTCACAAGATTATTCTCAGAAATATTCATCCACCTGAAGTACATATTTGTTTCCTAGTACTGAAAACTAACTACAGTGATTGGTGCCTTCAAATCCTAATATTTCTACAGTAACTGAACCAGTTTAACATCAATGCATGTAGAATTCTATTGGACGTGATGTGTATTTTGACGTTCGTTTTTATTCCACACTGGTACATTACTCTTTCTTAAGTTTATGGACATAATAGGACATATATTTCATCAACAATTTCGCAAATTTATAGGCATTTGTTTCACTTTCAATCGCTTCCTGCTTCAGAACACATGTATTCCTCCAGGTTTCTTGACTGGTCTTTTCATGAGACTTCTTTCCAAACAAATTATTTTCGATTTTCATAATCAATTTGAAGCAAAGTCACACACTTTTCATGATAAACCAAAATCCTCATATTTCCATTAGATGTATAATGGGTTGGAATGAATGATTGTATATTAATATAAGATTTCTTATTTGTTTTCAAATTTATTTCAATCTATTATTTCAAGTTGAAACCAGTTTTATTATTTATTCACAGTATGGTCTATTCATGCATTTCCTCTGTATTCATAGACACAGGGTGCACCTTTTTGTAGCCCCAATACAAATTTATACATCTTCAAAATATTGCTTCCAGAAATGGTGGAAGAAATACTCATGTCACCTGATCTACATATACATTTCATCACAGTAATATTCTAGACACAAAATTCAAAGGTCACACTTATGATTCTTCCAAATCCTAAATAGAAAGTGAACATGGATTACTGAAAACATCCATGTCCAGGGTGCCTTATGCTCTCAAATGTCAATCCGATTGGTGACTACATATTTGTTTCTTCCTAAGATTATATGTTCAACCTCAACCCTGTTGAAAATATCTAATCCTATCACTCACTTTATACTTTGCCTGATTTCCTAATGTCTCTATTGATATCTGCATTCCTACATATTTTCCCCACTTCATCATTGTTAGAGACCCTTCACATGTGCTGTTATTGAAATTCACTCTCTAACCGAAACCCTATTGCTAAATAACTTTTGGTCCAAATCCTATACTCATTGTTCTTCCGATACTTACCGACGATCTTCCTGATCCTACTGACTATCTCTGTTTGAGGGGATGTTCTCTTCTACATTCAATCATCCAAGGTACAAGTTCCTATGCCATTGTATATCAATTTATCTGAGATACCTGTGCAGAATGTAATTCAAGCTAAGTAATCCAATCAAGGACCCAATGACTTTCTGGACTTCAAATCTTACCTGGATTTCTGTTTTCATACTTATATTTCACCTATATATTCTTGTAAGTATTGCAGTTACCCAATACCATCATACATCCCGTAGAATGATTCCTAACCCAAATCGAACTGGTTATTAAGCATAACCATACACTGTTCCCTCAATATAACATTACAGAAGAGCTGGAACAGAGTTGGTCTTACAATGCAGGGATGGAGGGGATCTTCCACCTACTTAGAACCTCAATGGTCCATGCAGAAATTATCCCTGGAAAACATGTAGGCAGGTATGAAGGACCTGAGAGAGCAAAGGTCATCTTCCATGGCAAACAGCCTGGTCAGGATGAAGGGTTGTGTCTGAATCACCCTCTCTCTTCTTAATGTAGAGAAGATGGACCAAACCAAGCCTGTGTGGAGAGCTGTTCCTGGGTGACTATGGTTGATATACCATTCTAACTTGTAAAAATGTCACAGGAATTGGGGCAGCATCCATCTCATGGGACCCTTGGAAGCAACTGTTAGGGCAAAGTAGTTGCCAAGGCAGTGACCTCATTCAGTTCCTGAAAAAAGTGACCTCACCTCACTTCCTTTGTAGTGGAACTCTCTTAACTTGGGAACCAGGAAGCTAGGCCCCCAGAGCCAGTGCCAGTCCCAGTTGGCACACTTGATTGGATTTACCAAGGACAGAGTCAGTCTTTATTGGTACCAACTGATGTGAGGATGGCCAAATGCCAGGAAAACTATGAAGACAGGTGTTTCCTGAGAAAGCAGGCAGTTGTTCTGGCAAAGACACCAAATCTGAGAAAGTACAGGCCATTTCGGGGGAACATGGTATGGCCCACAAGTCAGAGGAAACTCCGGATAATCAAAGACCTACTTCTGGGAAGGAGGTGCTTTGTGGGTGTCGGTGTGAGTTTGTGGTTTTGTCTCATGTTCTGAGAATAGGTAGGGATGGTGGATTGTTTGTTTTTGAGTGGATTGTTTCTAGAAAGTCGTTTGACATGGCGAGGGTTTCTAAAAGTGTATCCCACTGTGTCCGTGGTTGTTGACATTTGAAAAGAGAATGCATCAATGGAAGTGCCCTGTCTAGTAGAAAGCTACCCAGCATTCATCCTGTGCAATTGATGAATGGACTGCAGCTTGCCTTATGAATGGACAACACCTACTATCTTCCTAAGCTCCAGTTTTCTTCCTGAATTCTGGCCACTCTCCGGAATAGTCTCATGGTTTGGTGTCCAAGATATGTACCGCCTCCAAGCTTTGTTACATTGCCATGTACTGGATAGCTGAAGGCAATGGGAGCATCTCAGAAAACTCAGATATCAGTGTGACCAGTAAAGTCTCAGTGGAGAAACCCTGCTTTGGGCCTTTTGCTAACCTATTGTTCTGTTGCCTGAATGTCAGGAATTTCTTTGACTCAGGCAACCCCTTTGTAAATCCTGAAGAAAACAGTTTTCAAATGAAAATGAATGGGCATCACCTGTGGCTGTTTGCTTAATTGCTTCAAAAGGGATGTGTCTGAATCAGCCCCTTGGCCCTATGTGAGGCTGGGGCTTAGATTCTCGGCACCTGATGGATCTACAGAAAGATCCCATCTCTGAATCCAAAACCAAAATGGCCATAAGAGCAGTCAATGTGGATGAAGTCTCTTGCCTTCCTCTGTAAGTCCTGACCTCTATCAAGTGAGAATAGATATCATTTGGGTCAAATGAGTTTTTCAAAGCCCTGAAGAGGCTAATGCATAGGTGCTTGGATTTTCTCATGACTCCAATTCACACAAAGAATTTATACTCAACAATCAGTAACAGTCAAAATGGAGAAGCAGAGCAGTATTAAGGGCAGGCCTATTTGATCACTCCTGGTTCACAGGAAGGGTGTCCAGGCCACCCTGACTTTAGGCAATTGAGGGGTAAGTGAGCTTATTTTGGACACTGTCTTGGGCTGCATCCCTCATGGAAACCTGCAGCAAGAGGTTATGATGAGTGTCTCTATGGCAGAAGATGAGGGTCATGTGGGAGTGTTTTGGTTTCAATTGCGGTCATTTGTGTGGCAGTGGAATAGGCCACTAATGAGATTCGCCCTTCTAAACTGAGATCTAGCTCACTCCTTGGGTAAAATTGCCTGTGAGAGTTCTCCAGATCTTTTATTGAAATGAGCTTCCTCACCATTTAATGGTTCCTGAATGAATTGAAACCCACAGTGCTTCCAACTTCATCCTTGAAAAGTGGCTACATAAATACCATGAAATTTTTGTCATTCCAATGACCAGGTGGCACTGGAGAACCTTTGATGTCCTTTTGCTCATCATGAGTGTACCAGATAGTGCCTTGATTGTCTGGGTTTCATGAAAATGGTGTAGAACAGAAATGCCAGTAACTTGTAGCCTACTGAATAGTGGTGTGTGTGCAGGTGGTGTGCAGGTGTGTGATAAAACATCTCTTGTGGGGCCATGTGGATCTGCCATTACTTCCAAAGGGCTTGAGACTGACATGGTGCATCCAGCAGAACCTTATATGTCTGAAACCTCTCCATGTAAAGGCATCTTTTTATATGGAGATTTTCAGGGCAATGTTCAGAATCAGGTTGCTATGATCAAGGGGGCAATCTATGTGGGATAGAATCCTGGTTGGTGAATTCTCCTGCAGACCCTGACCCACCATACATGACAGAACTCCCTCCAGCACTGGGTCTCAGTTGAACTCATTTTATTTAGTGAAACAAATACCAAACTCCCAGTGCAGTGGCAAGAAACACCATGAAAAGTGGAGGATGACCAAATGGCTTCACAGTCCACACGGGGAGACACTTAGCCTTCAGTGGCCACAGTTTACCTACAAAGAGTGAATTCAGCACTGCCGCCTCATGTCTTTTGGAAAATAAGAAACCATGTTCTCCAGGTTACATAGATGCAGACACAGCTTTGATGCTTTCACTAGAAATGAAGCTAAAGCTCCTGACAAAAACAAATACTTCAAGGATCTTCTAGCTTTCAGAGTCTGTGTTGAAATATCAGCTGTTATCCTGATTGCTTTACCCCTAAATGTAATCTGCTTCCTTTCACTTGTAGCTTTTAAAATTCTCTCTTTATTCTGTACGTTGGGTATCTTCATTATAATGCGTCTAGGTGTGGATCTCTTATGATTTTGCACATTCGGCGTCCTGTTGGCTTCTAGGACTTGGGAGTCTGTCTCATTCTTCAAGTCTGGGAAGTTTTCTCGTATTATTTCATTAAATACATTGCTCATTCTTTTGGTTTGGACCTCTATACCTTCCTGTATCCCAATGACTCTTAAGTTTGGTCTCTTTATGTTATCCCATATTTCTCGGATGTTCTGTTCATGGTTTCTTAACAGTCTTGCTGAGCTGTCTATGTTGTTTTCAAGTTGAAATACTTTGTCTTCATTGTCTGATGTTCTATCTTCTAAGTGTTCTACTCTGATGGTAGTGTTCTCAATTGAGTTTTTAAGTTGTTTTATTGCTTCCTGCATTTCTAGGATTTCTGTTTGTCATTTTTTACAACTGCTATCTCCCTGTATAATTGATCTTTTGCTTCTTGCATTTGATTGTGTAATTCATTATCGAAGTGATCTTTCATGGTCTGATTTTGCTGTCTAATGTCTTCCATGAGACTCCAGATTATCTGAAGCATGTATATCCTGAGTTTTTTATCTGACATTCCATCTGCTGCAGCTATTACCTCTTCTAAAGTTGTGTTGACCTGCATTGCTTGTGGTCCTTTTTTCTTTGTCTTTTCATACGGCTCGCGTTTCTTTCTGCTTGGTGAAACGGTTGTGATTTTGAAATTTTCCCCCTATATATTTATATTGCTCTTGTATATTTGAAAAGTCTTCCTTGCAGGGGCGGGGGGTGGCTGTTGTGCTCTTCCAATTGGGGTGATCTATCTACCATGCTGATGGGACGCTGGGCCTGTTCTCCTGATCGGTCGCAGGTCTGCCTACCCTGCAGGCGCGGGAAGCGGCTCTGCTAAGCCCCTCTTCTAATTGGTGTGACGTGTGTACCACACCCATGGACCCCTGGGGTGTTCTGCCAGTCGGTCTCAGGTCTGCCTACCTTAGAGGCGCGGGCGGCGGCTCTGCTCTGCCCCTACTCCAATTGGGGTGACGTGACTACCACGCTGGCGGGTGGGTGGGCCTGTTCTGCCGTCGGTCGCAGGTCTGCCTACCTTACGGGCATGGGCGATGGATCTGCTCTGCCCCTACTCCAAATGGGGTGAAGTGTCTGCCGCGCTGGCAGGCCGCTGGGCCTCTTCTGCTGGTCGGGTGCAGATTTGTCTACCTTGAGGGCGCGGGTGGTGGCTCTGCTCTGCCGCTACTCCAATTGGGGTGTCGTGACTACGAAGCCGGCAGGTTGCTGGGCCTGTTCCGGGCACCATGGGCAAAGACTCTGCTCTGCCCCTACTCCTATTGGGGTTATGTGACTACCATGCCGGTGGGCCACTTGGATTGTACTAGGTGCGGGAGAAGGCTCTGCTCTGCAATTACTCCAATTGAGGTGACGTGACTACCATGCCTGCTGGTCGCTAGGCCTGTTCTGGGCACCTGTGGCGGCTCTGCTCTGCCTCTATTCCAATTGGGGTGAAGTGAGTATCATGCAGGTGTGTCGCTGGGCCTGTTCCAGGCATGGGCAGCGGCTCTGCTCTGCCCCTCTGGCTTGATGACAAAGTGAGAGAGACTCGGGTGTTTCTGACTCACTTTCTTTACCAGGAGACCAGCTGTTTCTGTCACCACTGGTATTAATGAAGTTATCTCCTCCACTGCTTTCTGATGACATCAGATCTCTGCCATGTTGGTATCCCATGCAAAAGGCAGCATTTCATTCCCTTTGCTGGGTGACCAAAGCAATGGGTGAGTCCTGACTTGCCCTCACAAGCCTCGTCTCAATCCTGTTGCCACTGCCTATGAAGGCTCGGTTGATATTTACCTCCACATTATTCAACAAGACCCGGACCGGGAAGCAGTTTCCACGGGTTCTTGAGCCCTGGGCCAGATCAGTTCAGGGAGGCCAAATTTGGCCGCTCTGGGCTCAGTGTATGTTCTAATAGGAGCAGGCTCCAAGACGCAGTTTCTGCAGGTTCTTTAGCACTGAGCCTGAGTAATTTGTCTGCGAAGCAAAGGTGAATGGAATCCTGAAATTACCTGTTCTATAGCTGAATGAGCTGCGATCAGTCGAAAACAGGGATGGTGACGTCAGCTCTTCAAGATGGTGGACGCTGGCTTCCTCTGTGGTCTGACCGGTATGGAGAATGGAATTGGACCACATCCATCCCCGTCTCAATCCCAGAATTCAGCACTGAGCACAGTAATTGCATAGCGGGCAGGAGCCCATAGAATCCGCACCACTGTATATTTGCGATGCTATCTCGTCTTTTCCCAGTGCGCGCCACACACTCTAGCTGCAGGGCAATTTGCTGAATAAGCAGCATGACCCTCCGTGCGGAAAAATCACTCGCGTTTGAGCCCCCGTAGCTGATCCTCGTGAGATGGATATATGTCCACTAGGTTTTGGAGCACCCCAAATTTCCTGGAAATTCCTAACAAGATAGGTTTTAGCCGTTCTAACTCGTCATTTTCCCGCACAGTGACGCGGTACATGGGGGTAATGCACTCCATTCGCCGCCATCATGTGATCCCCCAAAGTTAGTTTTCAGTACAAGGAAAAAAATATGTATTTCAGGTGGAGGAATATTTCTGAGAATAATCTTGTGAAAAGTTGATTATAAATCCACATACATGAATATGAATGAATTTAGGGAGGGTATAAAAAGAAAAATATACTAAATATTTTGTAAAATCTGGAGAGTGAATATATATATATATATATATATATATATATATATATATATATATATATATATATACACACACAGACACACACACACACAGACATTAAAAAGTAGCATTATGTATGTGAATTGAAATTCACCATGAAATATATATCATCCACAGATCCAAAAATATTCATTTTAATGTACATGGATTCATGTTGTTTAACTAAAAAGCTCACCCATATGTTGAATTTTCAGTTCCAACAGCGTTAAGTAGGAGTGATCTCTTCTCACAATTTGTATCTGCCAAGCCAGCCACCTCACCAAATGTATGACTGATACCAGGTAGAATTCTGTATGTGCTTATAAAAATACATGTGATGAATAGGCTACAGAGAAAGGGAGACAGTTATTCACATATTTGTTAACTTTGAAAACACATGGAGAACTATTTCAATTAAAATTCGCTAGATTTATAACACCTACAATTTATCATACGAAAGGCAAGTCCAATTATACACCATGCCTCCTGTGAACCTCTTGTATTTGTATTCTGTTTGGGTTATTATTCTCCATCAAATTAGGATAAGAAGTCAAAGTCTAGTAGGGTATGTGTTAGTGTCAGGGATTCAGTATTTCGAATAGAAAATTGGAAAATGTATCCAATGTGTATGCAAATATGTGCTACACAAAAATCTTCCCACTGTCATTCAGAATAATGCCTTGACATTACCTTCGCCCTACATAAGACACAATTAGAGGAGAACATTTAGAAAATCTGTGAATACATATGTGGAATGGAAAATGCTCAGAAGTTCACAAATGTGGAGTTGGTAGAGGAGTTTCCAAAAGTAAGGGACAGGGTAATCACTCCAAAAACATGAAGTTCTGCCAGCCTAACATCTGAAGAAAGTGCCTGTGAGGTTGGGCAATGAAATATATGCTGTTGTCAGAAGCATTAGCTTCATATGTAGTGAGACCATCAAATCTGGTTCTGCATCTATGTGACCTGGATGACATGGTTTCTTATTTTCCAATAAACATGAGGCAGCAGTGCTGAATTTTCTATTTGTAGGTGTACTGTGGCCACTGGATTCTAGGTGTCTCCCCGTGTGGACTGTAAATTCATTTGGTCATCCTCCACTTTCGTGGTGTTTCTTGCTGCTGCACTGGGAGTTTGGTATTTGCTTCATTAAATACAAGGGTTCACCTGGGACACAGTGCTGAAGTGAGTTCTGTCAAGTGTGGTGTGTCGAGTTCTGCAGGAGAATGCACCAACCAGGCTTCTATCCCACATCACTTGCCCTATTGACCATAGCATCCTGATTCTGAACATTGCCCTGAAACCTCTCCATATAACAATATGCTTTTACATATAAGGTTCTACTGACTGCAAAATGTCAGTCACAATCCATTTGGAAGCCAATGGCAGATCCACATGCCCCCACCACAGATGTTTTATCACACACCTGCCAACCACTGCTCTAGAACAACTACTCAGCAAGATCCAACTTACTGGAATCTCTGTTCTACACCATTTTCATAAAACCCAGTCAATCAAGGCACTGTCCTGTATACTCATGATCAGCAAGAGGACATCCAAATGTTCTCCAGTGCTACCCAGTCATGGGAATTTCAAAAATTTCATGATATTGATATAGCCAATTTTCAAGGATGAAGTTGGAGGCACTGTGGATTTCAATTCACTCAGAAACCACTAAATGAAAACTCTGGAGAATTCTTACAGGCAAGGCTTCCAAAAGTGGCCAAAAGTCAGATTAAGCCAGGCCCATTGAGGTCTACAATGTATGGTCCATGTGTGTTTTGACTCTCAAATATGGCTGCCAAGTCTTTAAGAATAATATCATGTGTTATCCTGGCTGAGATTCCCTGTGCTCTGTGGAAAGTCAACTAGGGCCTAGATGTCACTTTCCAAGGGCAACTCTCATGCATGGCCATCTAAAATTCCAACACAATTCCTGGCAATAATTCTCTGAGATCAGTAAAAGAACTCAGTCTCTAAGGGGAATCACACCAGAGTGCAAGCCTAGGTGGACCCAGTGATCTCTTCCAACCGCCAGACAAATGTCCACAATTAAAACCAAAACACTCTCACATGGCCCTCATCTTCTTCCATATAGACACTCATTATATCCTCTGGCTGCAGGTTTCCATAAGGGACGCAGCCCACGACAGTGTCCAAAATAAGCTCCTTGCACCGCATTTGCCTAAAGTAAGGGTGGCCTGGACTCTCTTCCTGTGAACCAGGAGTGATCAAATAGGCCTACCTTTAATATTGCTTGGCTTCTAAAACTTGAGGCCTTCTAGCTTTGGTGTTTAGATTCTTTAAGTGAATTGGAGTCATGATAATCCAGCACCTATGGCCTAGCCTCTGCAGGGCTTTGAAGAACTCATTTGACCCAAAGAATCCCTATTCTCACTTGATGGATATCTGGAACCTACCAGAGGAAGGCAAGAGAGTTCATCAACAATATCTGATCTTTTTGCCATTTTGGTTTTGGATGCACGCATGGGATCTATCTTTAGATCCATCAGGTGATGAGAATCTAAGCCACAGCCTCACACATGGCCAACAGGCTGATTCAGACATATCCCAATCCTAAGCAATTAAGCAAAGAGCCACAGGTGATGCCCATTCATTTACATTTGAAAACTGTTTTCTTCAGGGTTCACAAAGTGGTGGCTTGAGGCAAAAAACTTCCTGACATTCAACAGAACAATAGTTAAGCAAAAGGACCAAAGCAGGGTTTCTCCACTGAGACTTTCCTGGTCAACAGATATCTGAGATTTCTGAGATGCTAGCCATTTCCTTCAGCTATCCAGTACATAGCCATGTCACAGATCTTGGAGGTGGCACAAATCTTGGACACAAAACCATGATACTATTCTGGAGAGTGGGATGAATTGAGAGAGAAAACAGAAAATTAGGAAGCTTGTAGGTGTTGCCCATCCATAAGGCAAGCCAGAGTCCACTCATGAATTGGGCAGGATGAATGCTGGGAAGCTTTCTACTAGACAGGACACATCCATTGATGCATTGTCTTTTCTAATGTCTACAACAATTGACTCAGTGGGATACACAAACATAGAAAAACTCACCTTGTCAAAGGACTTAATAGAAATATTCCACACCATACCAAACAAACCGCCTTTCCTACCTATTCTCAGAAAATGATCCACTACCTGCTTTCTCAGGGAAAGCCCCTCTTCAGAGGTTTCCTGGCATTTGGCCATCCTCACATCTGTAGGTACCAAGAAAGACTGACTCTGTCCTTGGTAATTCCAAACATGTGAGACCACTGGGACTAGAACAGGGACTGTCTCTGGGTGCCTGGAATCCTGGATCCCAAGTTCAGAGAGATCCCTCACCAAGGAAGTGAGGTGAGATCACTTTCTTCAGGATCTGAATGATGTCACTGCCTTGGCAACCACTTTGTTGCTTCCAAAAGTACCATGAGGTGGAGGCTGCCCCGATTTTCATGTGGCACTTTCTCTAGTTAGAATGTTATATCAACCATAAGCACCCGGGAACAGCTTCCACACAGGACTGGTTTGGTCCATGTTCTATACATTAAGAAGAGAGAGAATGATTCAGACACAACCCTTCATCCTGACCAGGATGATTGCCATGGAAGTTGACTTTTGCTTTCTGAGGTACTTCATAGCTGCCTTCATCTTCACCAGGGATTATTTCTGCATGAACATTTGAGTTTCTCAGCAGGTGAAGATCCCCTAGATTCCTGTAGTTTAATACCCACACTGTTCCTGCTCTCCTGCAAAGTCAGTGTATGGTTAGGGTTAATAATATTTTCGATTTGGGTTAGGATTCATTCTGCAGGATGAATAATGGGATTGGGAACCTGTGATATTTATAAGAATATATAGGTGAAATATATGTATAAAAACGGGAATATAAGAAAGATTTGAAGCCCAGAAGGGCATTGGTCCCTTGGTTTGGATACTTAGTGTTGAATAATGTTCTGTACAATTGTCTCAGTTAAATCGAAATACAATGGCATAGGACCTTGTACCTTGGATGATTGAATGTAGAAGAGAACATCCAGTCAAAAAGGGATAGTCGGTAGGATTAGGAAGATAGTTAGTAGGTTTAGGAAGAAGAGTGAGTATATGATTTGGAAAAAAAAGCTTCTTTAGCAATAGGGTTTCGTTTAGAGAGTGAATGTAAATGTCAGCACATGTGAAGAGTAAGCCAAAATGATGAACTGGGGAAAATATGTAGGAAAGCAGGTGTCAATAGAGACATTACTAAATCAGGCAAAGTATAAAGTGAGGGATAGGATTAGACATTTTCAACAGGCTTGAGTTTGAATATATAATCATAGGAAAAAACAAATATGTCGTCATGAATGGGAATGACATTTGAGAGCATTAGGCAACCTGGACATGGATGTTATTAGTTATCAACATTCACTTTCCTTTTAGGCTTTGGTACAATCATAAGTGTGATATTTTATTTTTTTGTTGTTCAGAATATTACTGTGATAAAATGTATATGTAGATGAGGTGACATGAGTATTTCTTTCACCATTTCTGGGAGCAATAATTTGAAGACGCATACATTAGTATTAGGGGCACAAAGAGGTGTAACCTCTGTCTATGAATATAGAGATAATGCATGAATAGACCATACTATGAATAAATAACATAACTGATTCCACTTTAAATAATGTATTGAATTGACATGTGAAAATATATAAGAAATCTTATATTGATATACAATCATTCATTCCAACCAGTTATATATCTAATGGTAATATTAGGATTATGATTTATGATGAATGGTGTTTGAGTTTTGCTTTATAAGTGATGATGTTAAACGAAAGTAATGTGTTTGGAAAGAAGTCTCATGAAAAGACCAGTCAAGAAATCTGGAGGAATGCATGTGTTCTGAATCAGGAAGTGATTGATCGTGAAACAAATGCCTATAAATTTTCTAATTTGTGACTGAAATATATATCCTATGATGTGGATAAACTGAAGACATAGTAACGTACAAGTGTTGAATAAAAATGAAAGTCAAAATACACATCATGTCCCCTAGGAATCTACTTGCATTGATTTTAAACTGGCTAAGTAAATGTAGAAATAATAGGGTTTTTATGCACCATTCACTGAATTTAGTTTTCAGTACTAGGAAACAATATGTATTGCAGGTGGATGATTATTATGAGAATAATCTTGTGGAAAGTTGATTATAAATCCACAGATATGAATATGAATGAATTTAGGGAGTGTATAATAAGACACATATATTTCATATTTTGAAAAATCTGAAGAGTGTGTATATATATAAATATAAATATATATATATATATATATATATATATATATATATATATATATGTATATATATATACAAACACGCACATGCACAGATATTAAAAAGTAGCAATACAGGAGATCCATTATTAAGGCAGGCATGGAGAAATCAAGTCTCTGATCTCTTCAGCTGCACGGGCATAGGAAGTCGTAAACTGTCTAAATGCTGTTTGCTCAGAATCACTAGGCAATGTTGACCTGTTGTGAATCTGGGGCGAACAGTCTGGGCCCCTCAGAACACACACAGAGCCCGGATTGGCTGCATTCAAGCTTAGATTCGTCTGGTTATTGTGACTCAGCACTAACATTCCCGCTGAAATAACTGGTTGGGCTTTCTGAATTGACAGAGTTAAAAGACAACTGAGCCTTCATAGGCAGTGGCCACAGGATTGAAATGTGGCTTGGGAGAGATAGTCAGGACCCACCCATTGCATTGGTCACCCAGCAAAGGGAACGAACGGTCACCATTTTAATGGGATACCACCATGGCATAGAACTGACATTACAGGCGGAGGAGATAACTTCATTGAAACCAACGCGACAAGTGTGTAATCCCATTGCCATCTCTCTCAACACCACGGGGAAACCTCAAGGGCCCCTCCCAGCTCTCCCAGGAGCACGATAGCCAGACCTAGGGAAACAGGATTGGCTCGGGACTTGCGGCGTGGAATTCCCGGCTACCACTCCCACCAGTGCTGACAATTGAGGTCTCTTACACCACCTACCAGGGGCATGGCTCCCGGAAGACAAGAAAATTCGCTGGCGGTTCTCAGGACAAAGCTCTACAAACTTAGGGTCTGAGGGAGGCAAACAGGGAGAGTGTGCCCAGGCGTTCATTAAAACAGGGCTACCAGGAGCAGAGGCCTGGCGTGTAACCAGTATTGTGGTGAGCTTCAAAGGTGAGTGGGGCCTGGCTTGAGGAAGCACAAGAGAAGGCCCTAGGCACTCAGGATTGGAGACCCGCCGAGTCTGGGAGGAAGAGCTGCTGCACAGTGATTTGTTCCCACTTATTTAGAGGAGAAGCTTGGCCCAGTGCACACAGCTCCACCTACTGGAAGAGAAGTTAATTGAACTCTAGTACTGCATGTATTATTATTATTATATTATTTGTATGTTTATCTTTTTCTTTCATTTTCATTTTTGTTGTTGTTCTTTAACTTTTTTAATGTTTTTTATTTTTTTAATTTTTTATTTCATTATTATTATTATTATTTTAAATTTTAATTTTCATTTTTAAATTATCATTATTATTTAAATTTTCTTTCTTTATTTTCTATTTTTTTCTTTTGTCTTTTCATTTTTTCAATTTTATTATACCCCCTTCCTTGAATTCTACCTGGCTACTCTCATTCTCTTTAGTGACTTCTTCCCTTCCCTTCTAATATCTTTCCTTCCAAGCATCAAATAAATTTATAAGAGTAAGCAGTAACTCAGTAGTCAAACAGAACAAGAAGTAACATGAGCAGGATAAAAAAGCAAGGAAGAAAAAAAGTACAAACAATGAAGGACAGCCTAAATATTCAAGAACATCTGGAGTCATCAGAAAAATGGTCATATAAAGAACTCAAGGAATACCTTAGACAGATGGAATGGAACATTAAAGAGGATACGAGACAACAAAAACAAACAGTGAAAGAACGCATTGAAAATGAATTACATAAACAGATAAAATAAGAAATTAAGCATCTTTATCAGGTGATAGAGATTATTAGAAAAATCAAACAATAATTCTAGAAATGAAGGAAATGATAAACCAAATTAAAAACTCAATTGAGAGTATCACTAACAGAGTGGAGCAAGTAGAAGACAGAATGTCAGATAATGAAGACAAAATATATCATCTTGAAAAAACTCTATCCAAGAAAGAAATGCTGTAAAAAATTATGAGAAAACATCCAAGAGATATGGGATAACATAAAAAAAACAAACTTATGAGTCATCCCGAAAGAGGAAGGTACAGAGATTCAAACCAAGGGAATGAGTAACCTGCTGAATGAAATAATTAGAGAAAACTTTCCAAAAATAAAAATGGAAACAGATAAACAAATTGTAGATGCTTACAGGACACTGAGCACACAAAATCACAGTAGACCAATGCCAAGACACATTGTTATGAAGATATCCAATATACAAAACAAAGAGAAAATATTAAAACCTACCAGAGAAAGGAGGCAGATTACAATCAGGGGTAAAACAAAAAGGTTAACAATGTTTTTTTTTTTTTTTTTATCACAGATGCTGGAAGTGAGAAGATCCTGGAACAACGTACTTCAAACACTGAAAGACAATGGATGCCAACCAAGAATTATGTATCCAGCAAAATTAAGCTTAATGTAAGACAACAAAATAAAAATGTTTCATGATAAACAAAAGCTAAAAGAATTTGCAGCCAGAAAACCAGCATTGGAAAGCATCTTGAGCAAAACACTACACGAGGAAGAAATGAAAATCAACAATGTAAACCATCAGTGGGAAGTGCCTCAGTAATGACAGAGGGCGGGAAAAGCTAATCATGGAGAAACAAACTAATTTAAAAAAAAGATATAAGCAAACATGGGTGGCAGTACAAACCATATATTAATAGTAACTCTAAACGTTAATGGCTTAAACTCTCCAATAAAGTGACATAGGCTTGTAACTTGAATTAAAAAAAAACAAATCCAACAATATGTTGCCTCCAGGGGACACATCTGAATGGAAAAGACATACACAAGCTGAAGGTGAAAGATTGGGAAAATTTATACCATGCACACAGTCCTCGTAACCAAGCAGGGGTGGCCATCCTCCTATAGAAAAAAATCGACCTCAAGACTAATTTAATCAAAAGGGATAAGGAAGGACATTATATACTGTTAAAAGAAACCAATCACTGACAAGACATAACAATTATCAATATTCACGCAGCAAATAATGGTGCTGCCACGTTCATTAAACAAATTCTCCTCAAGTTCAAGAATCAAATAGACCACAGTACAATAATTATGGGTGACTTCAACTCACGTCTCTCACCATTGGACAGATCCTCCAAACAAAAGTTGAATAAAGAAACTATAGAACTCAATATCACAATCAATACCCTAGACTTAACTGACATATATAGAATATATCAACCATCATCAAGTGGATATACTTTTTTCTCAGCAGCACATGGATCCTTCTCAAAAATAGACCATATGTTTTGCCATAGGGCAACCCTCAGTAAATATAAAGGGGAGGAGATAATACCATGAATTTTTTGTGATCATAATGGAATGAAACTGGAAACCAATGATAAAAGAAAAAAGAAAAAATCATACATTACATGCAAAATGAACAATATGTTACTGAATGATCAATGGGTTACAGAAGACATAAAGGAGGAAATCAAAAAATTCTTAGAGATAAATGAAAATACAGACACAACATATCAGATTCTATGGGACAAAATGAAAGAAGTTTTAAGAGGTAAATTCATCGCATGGAGGTCATTCCTCAAAAAAAGAAAGAAAAAAAAAACAACAAATAAATGAGCTCACACTTTATCTCAAAGCCCTAGAAAAGGAAGAGCAAAACAACAGCAAATGTAGCAGAAGGCAAGAAATAATTAAAATCAGAGCGAAATTGAAACAAAAGAAACTATTGAAAAAATTAACAAAACTAAAAGTTGGTTCTTCAAAAAGATAAATAAGATCGACAGACCCTTAGCCATGCTAATGAAGAGAAGAAGAGAGAGAACTCAAATTACTAACATACGGGATGAAAAAGGCAATATCACAACAGATGCAACATAAATACAGAAGAAAATTAGAAATTATTTGGAAACCTGTATTCCAATAAAATAAAAAATAGTGAAGACATCGATAAATTTCTTAAGTCATATGATTTGCCCACACTGAGTCATAAGGGAACACACAATTTAAACAGACCAATATCAATGGATGAAGTAGAAGAAGCAATCAAAAGACTACCAACCAAGAAAAGCCCAGGACCGGATGGGTATACAGCAAAGTTTTACAAAACCTTTAAAGAAGAATTAATACCATTACTTTTCAAGTTATTCAGGAAATAGAAAAACTGGGAGCTCTGCCAAATTCGTTCTATGAGGACAACATCACCCTGATTCTGAAACCAGACAAAGACACCTCAAAGAAAGAAAACTACAGACAAATATCTCTGATGAACCTAGATGCAAAAATCCTCATTAAAATTCTGGCGAATTGGATACAAAGGCACATCAAAAAAATTGTGCACCATGATCAACTAGGATTCATCCCTGCGATGCAAGGCTGGTTCAATATATGGAAATTAATAAATGTTATTCACAACATCATTGGACTTAAAGATAAGAACCATATGATCATCTCGATAGACGCAGAAAAAACATTCAACAAAGTAGAGCATTCCTTTATGTTCAAAACATTATAAAAACTAGGGATAACAGGTACTTACCTCGACATTGTAAAAGCTATCTATGTTAAGCCTCAGGTTAGCATCATTCTGAATGGAGAAAAATTGAAGGCATTCCCTTTAAAATCTGGAACAAGACAGGGATGTCCTCTATCACCACTTCTATTCAATATAGTTCTCGAAAAACTGGCCAGAGCAATTAGAGAGATGAAAGACATTAAAGGCATAAAAATAGGAAAAGAAGAACTTAACTTATCACTATTTGCAGATGACATGATTCTATACATAGAAGACCCAAAAGGGTCTACAGAAAAAACTACTAGAACTAATAAATGAATGCAGCAATGTGGCAGGATAGAAAATCAACATGCATAAATCAAAGGCATTTCTGTATATTAGCGACAAAACTTCTGAAACAAAAATGAGTCCAAACACTGCATTCCCAATTTCCTCAAAATAATTAAATACTTGGGAATCAACCTAACAAAAGAGGTGAAAGATTTATATAATGCAAACTACAGAACCCTAAAAAGAGAAATAGAATAAGATCTTAGAAGATGGAAAAATATACCACGTTCATGGATAGGAAGAACTAACATCATCAATATGGCTATATTACCAAAAGTTCTCTACAGGTTTAATGCAATGCCAATCAAAATCCCAAAGGAATTTTTTGTAGAAATAGATAAAGCAATTATGAAATTCAAATGGAAAAATAAAAGACCCAGAATAGCAAAAGCAATTCTAAGCAGGAAGTGTGAATCAAGCAGTATAGCAATACCAGATTTCAAACTATATTACAGAGCAATTATAATAAAAACAGCATGGTACTGGTACCAAAACAGGCGGGTTGACCAATGGTACAGAATGGAGGACACAGAGACTAATCCAAAAAGCTACAACTATCTTATATTTGATAAAAGAGCTAATGGCCTGCAATGGAGGAAGGATGGCATCTTCATCAAATGGTGTTGGGTAAACTGGAAATCCATATGCAACAAAATCAAACTGAATCCCCTCCTCTCGCCCTGCACAAAAGTTAACTCAAAGTGGATCAAGGAGCTAGATTCAAATCAGAGTCTCTGCGTCTGATAGAAGAAAAAGTTGGCTCAGATCTACATATTGTGTGGTCAGGCTCCAAATTCCTTAATAGGACACCCATAGAACAAGAGTTAATAACAAGAATCAAGAAATGGGACTTACTTAAACTGAATTTTTTTTCTCAGAAAGAGAAACAATAAGAGAGGTAAATATGGAGCCTACATCATGGGAACAAATTTTTAGTCCTCACCCTTCACATGGAGCCCTAATATCTAGAGTATACAAAGTATACAAAGAACTCAGAAAATTAGACAATAATATAACCAATAACCCAATGGGCCAAGGACCTGAACAGAAACTTCTCAGAGGAGGACATAGAATCAATTAACAAGTACATGAAAAAATGCTCTCCATTTCTAGCAGTAAGAGAAATGCAAATAAAAACCACCCTAAAATACCATCTCAATCCAGTGAGATTGGCAGCCATAATGAAGTCAAACAACAACAAGTGCCGGGGAGGATGTGAGGAAAAGGGTACTCTTGTACATTGCTGGTGGGACTGAAACTGGTGCAGCCAATTTGGAAAGGAGTATGGAGACTCCTGTGAAAGCTTGGAATGGAAGCACCATTTGACCCAGCTATTGCCCTTCTTGGACTATTCCCTGAAGACCTTAAAAGAGCGTACTACAGTGATACTGCCACATCGATTTTCATAGCAGCACAATTCACAATTGCCACACTGTGGAACCAACCCAGATGCCCTTCAATAGATGAATGGATAAAAAAAAAATGTGACCTTTATATACTATGGAGGATTACGCAGCACTAAAATATGACAAAATCATGGAATTTGCAGGGAAATGCATGGCAATAGAGAAGATTATGCTTAGTGAAGCTAGCCAATCCCTAAAAAACAAATACCAAATATCTTCTTTGATATAATGAGAGCAACTAAGAACAGAGCAGGGAGGAAGAGCATGAAGAAAAGATTAACATTAAGCAGAAACATGAGGTGGGAGGGAAAGTGAGAGAAGAGGGAAATTGCATGGTAATGGAGAGAGACCCTTATTGTTACACAAAATTACATATAAGAGGTTGTGGGAAAATAAACAACGAGAGAAATGAATTAGAGTAGGTACGGTAGAGAGAAAAGATGGGAAGAGAAGGGAGGGGGTATAGTAGAGTATAGGAAAGGTAGCAGAATACAACATTAACTAATAGGGCATTATGTAAAAATATGGATGTGTAACTGATGTGATTCTGCAATCTGTATTTGGAGTAAAAATGGGAGTTCATAACCCACTTGAATCTAATGTATGAAATATGATATGTCAAGAGCTTTGTAATGTTTTGAGCAAACAATAAAAAAAGTAGTGATATATATGCCAATAGAAATTTATCATGAAATATATATAATCAACAGATTGAAAAATATTAATTTTACTGAACATGAAATTATGAATAATGTTATTCAACTAGGAAGCTCACCCATAGGTTGAATTTTCAGTTCCAACAGCGTTTAGGAGGAGTGATCTCTTCTCTCAATTTGCATCTGCCAATTCAGCCACCTCACAAGTGTATACGAGTGATATCAGGTAGGATTCTATATGTGCATATAAAAATACATGTGCTGAATAGGCTACAGAGAAAGGGAGACAGGGATTCATATATTTGTTAATTTTAAAAACACATGTAGAACTATTTCAACAAAAAATTGACTAGATTTATAACTCCTACAAAATATAATGCAAAAGGCAATTCCAACTATACACCATGCCTCCTCTGAACTGCTTGTATTTCTATTCTTTTTGGGTTATTTTTCACCATCATATTAGGATCATAATTCAGAGTCTAGTAGGGTATGGGTTAGTGTCAGGGATTCAGTATTTCAAAATAAAAATTGAAAAATGAATCCAGTGTGTGTGTAAATATGTGCTACACAAAAATCTTCCCACTCACATCCAGAACAATGCCTTGACATTACCTTCACCCAAGTAAGACACAATTATAGTAGAAAAGTGTGAAAATCTATGAATACATATATGGAATGGAATATGCTCGGGAGTTCACAACCTTGGATGTGGTAGAGGCGTTTCCAAAAGTAAAGCACAGGGTAAACACTCCACAAACAAAGAGCTCTGCTGGCCTAAGACTTCTTGGAATACGGCTTCTGAGGTTGGGCACTTGAAATATATGTTGTTGTCATGAGCTTTGGCTTCCTTTGTCGTGAGACCATAAAAGCTGGGTCTGCATCTATGTGACCTGGAAGACATGATTTCTTATATTTCAATGAACATGAGGCAGCAGTGCTCAATTTTCTCTTTGTAGGTAAACTGTGTCCACTGGAGGCTAAGTGTCTCCCGGTGGGGACAGTGAAGACATTTAATCATCCTCCAATTTTCGTGGTGTTTCTTGCTGCTACACTGGGAATTTGGTACTTGCTTCACACAATATAAGAAGTTCATCTGGGATACAGTGCTGGAGGGTGTTCTGTCACGTGGGGTGGGTTAGCGTCTGCAGGAGAATGTACCAACCAGGCTTCTATCCCACATAGCTTGTCCCAATAACCATAGCAACCTGATTATGAACATTGCCCTGAAACCTCTCCATATAACAAGATGCCTTTACATACAAGGGAATGGGGGCTGCGCCATATCAGTCACGAGCCATTTGTAAGCCAATAGCCGATCCACATGGCCCCACCATGATGTTTCATCACACACCTGCCCACCACTGCTCTAGGCCCACTACCCAGCAGGCTCCAAATTCCTGGCATCTCGTATTCTACACCATTTTCATGAAACCCAGTCAAACAAGGCACTTTCTGGTATACACATGATCAGCAACAGGACATCCAACGTTTCTGCAGGGCCACCTGGTCATGGGAATTTCCAAAATTTTATGGTATTTATCTAGCAAGTTTTCAAGGATGAAGTTAGAGGCACTGTGGGTTTCAATTCATTCAGGAACCGTTAAGTGTTGAGAAAGCTCATTTCAATGAATGCTCTGGAGAACTCTAAAGTCAAGGCTTCTCAAAGAGTTGCCAACAGGTCACATGAAGCCAGGCCAATTGACGTCTACAATGTGAGGTCCATGTGTGTTTTGACTCTCAACTATGGCTACCAAGTCTTTCAGAATAAAATCATGTGATATTCTGGCTGAGATTCCCAGGCCTCTGTGGAAAGCCACCCTAGGCCTAGATCTCAGTTTCCAAGAGTGAGTCTCATGCGTGGCCTCCTAAAATCCCAACACAATTCATGGCAATACTTCTCTGAGGTCAGTTCCAGAACTCAGTCTCTAAGGGCAAATCATACCAGAGTTCAAGCCCAGGTGGACCCAGTCATCCCTTCCAACTGCCACAAAAATTACCAAAATTAAAATGAAATCACTCCCACAGGGCCATAATCTTCTTCCTTGTAGACACTCATCATAACCTCTAGCTGGAGGTTTCAATGAGCACAAGGTATTGTCCAGAATATGCTCACTTGCCCCTCATTTGCCTAAAAACATGGTGGCCTGAACACTATTCCTGTGAACCAGGAGTGATCAAATATTCCTGCTGTTAAAGTGTTCCGCTTCTCCAATTTGAGGCCTACTGGCTGAAGCCTATAAATTCTTGATGTGATTTGGAGTCATGAGAAAACCCAAGCACATATGGGCTAGCCTCTGCAGGGATTTCAAAGACTCATTTGACCCAAAGGATCCCTATTCTCACTTGATGGAGGTCAGGAACATAAAACAAGAAGGCAAAAATATTCATTCACAATGACTTCTCTTTTTGTCATTTTGGTTTTGAAATCACATGGGATCTTTCTTTAGATCCATCAGGTGCTGAGAATCTAAGCCACAACCTCATTTAAGGACAAGAGGCTGAATCAGACACATTCCATTCCAAAGCAATTAAGCAAAGAGCCACAGGTGATGTCCATTCATTTCCATATGAAAACAGTCTTCTTAAGGCTACACAACAGGGTGGCCTGAGGCAAAGACTTTCCTGACATTCAGGGTAATAGAAACAGAAGTAAGCAAATGGCCCAAAGAAGGGTTTCTCCACTGAGACTTTACTGGTCACACTGATATCTGATTTTTCTGAGATGCTCCCATTCCCTTAAGCTCTCCAGTACATGGCCATGTCACAGAGCCTTGTGGTGTTACATATCTGGGACTCAAAACCATGAGCCTATTCTGGAGAGTGGCTGGAAAACACGAAGAAAACAGGAACTTAAGAAGATAGTAGATGTTGCCCATCCATAAGGCAAGCTGCAGTCCATTCATCAATTGGGCAGTAAGAATGCGGCGAAGCTTTCAACTAGAGACAACACATCCATTGATGCATTGTCTTTTCTAATGTCTACAACAACGGATACAGTGGAATACAAAGACATAGAAACACTCACCATGTCAAACGACTTACTAGAAATAGTCCACTCCAAACCAAACAAACCACCTTTCCTAGCTATTCTCAGAACATCAGAAAAAAACACAAACTCACACCTACAATGGCAAAGGCAATTCTTTCCCCCAAGTAGGTCTGTGATTATCCGGAGTGTCTTCTGACTGGTGGGCCATATTATGTTCCCCAAAAATGTCCTGTCCTGTTTCAGTTCTGGTCTCCTTGGCCAATTCTGTGAAGTTGTCAGGAGCCAGTGGTTCGCCACTACCTACTTTCTCAGGAAAGGCCCCTCTTCAGAGCTCTGCTGGAATTTGGCCATCCTCACATCAGTAGGTACCAAGAAAGACTGACTATGTCTTTGGGAAAAGCAAACAAGTTAGCCCACTGGGACTCGGAGTGAGACTGACTCTGGGTGCCTGGCTTCCTGGATCCCAAGTTCAGAGAATTACATCACCAAGGAAGTGAAGTGAGGTCACTTCTTTCAGGAACTGAATATGGTCACTGCCTCGGTAACCACTTTGTCCTAACAGTTGCTTCCAAGGTTCCCATGAGATGGAGGCTGCCCCAACATCCTGTGACACATTCAGAAGTTAGAATGGTATATCAACCATAGGCATCCGGGAACACCTCTCCACACAGGCCTGGATTGGTCCATCTTCTCTACTTTAAGAAGACAGAGGCTGATTCAGACACATCAATTCACCCTGACCAGGTTTTTTGCCATGGAAGATGACTATTGCTCTCTCAGGTCCTACATAGCTGCCTACATATTCTCCAAGGATCATTTCTCCATGGATCTTTTAGGTTCTCAGCAGGTGGAAGATCATCTACATTCCTATATTGTAAGACCCACTCTGTCCCTGCTCTTCTGTACGTTATATTGAAGGAACAGTGTATAGTTAAGGTTAATAATAGGTTTGATTTGGGTTACGAATCATTCTGCGGGATGAATAATGGCATTGGCAACCTGTGATATTTACAAGAGTATATATGTGAAATATAACTATGAAAGCAGAAATCTAGGTAAGATTTGAAGTCCAGAAGGGCACTGGGGACTTGAGTGGGATACTTAGCTTTGAGTTATGTGCTGCACAGATGTCTCAAATAAATCAATATACACTGGCATCGGACCTTGTACTTTGGATGATTGAATGTTGAAGAGAACATCCAGTCAAAAAGCGATAGTCGGTAGGATTAGGAAGGTAGTCTGTAGGTTTAGAAAGAAGAGTGAGTATAGGATTTGGACCAAAAGTTCTTTAGCAATAGGGTTTCGGGTAGAGAGTGTATGTAAATGTCAGTACATGTGAAGAGTCAGTCACAATGATGAACTGGGGAAATCATGTAGGAAAGCAGATATTAATAGAGACATTAGGAAATCAAGCAAAGTATAAATTGTGTGATAGGGTTAGACATTTTCAACAGGTTTGAGGTTGAATAGATAATCTTAGGAAGAAACAAATATGTAGTCACCAATAGGATTGATATTTGAGAGCATTAGGCAACCTGGACATGGATGTTTTTAGTAATCCATGCTCACTTTCTATTTAGGCTTTGGTACAATTGTAAGTGTGACCTTTGCTTTTGGTGTCCAGAATATTTCTGTGATAAAATGTGTATGTAGATCAGGTGACATGAGTATTTCTTCCACCATTTCGTGGAGCAATATTTTGAAGACTTATAAATTAGTATGGTCGTACAAAGATGTGTACCCTGTTTCTATGAATATACACATAATGCATGAATAGACCATACTGTGAATAAATAATATAACTGGATCCACTTTAAATAATAGATTGAATAGATATCTGAAAATATATAAGAAATGTTATATTGATATACAATCATTCATTCCAACCAGTTATATATCTAATGATCATCTTAGGGTTATGGTTTATCATGAAGGGTTTGTGAGTTTTGTTTCAAAATTGATTATGGAAATCGAAAAAAATGTATTTGGAAAAAAAGCCTCATGAATAGACCACTGAAGAAACGTAGAGAAATTCATGTGTTCTGGAGCAGGAAGTGATTGAAAGTGAAACAAATGCCTATAAATTTGCTAACTAGTGAATAAAATATATATTCTATGATGTACATAAACTGAAGGAATAGTAATGTACCAGTGTGGAATAAAAATTAATGTCAAAATACACATCATGTTCCATAGTAACCTACATGCATTGATTTTAAACTGGTTCAGTTAATGTAGACATATTAGGATTTGTATGCACCTTTCACTGAAGTTAGTTTTCAGTACTAGGAAACAAATATGTATTTCGGGTGGATGAATATTTCTAAGAATAATCTTGTGAAAAGTTGATTATTAATCCACATACATGAACATGAATGAATTTAGGGATTGTGTATAAGACACATATATTTCATATTTTTTAAAATCTGGAGAATATATATATATATATATATATATATATATATATATATATACACACACACACACACACACACACACACACACACACACGAACAGAGACATTAATAAGTAGCAATATATATGCCAATCGAAATTCATCATGAAATATATATCATAAAGATGCAAAAACATTCATTTTACTTAACATGGGTTTATGTATAATGTTGTTCTACTGGGAAGCTCACCCATAGGTTGAATTTTCAGTTCCAACAGGGATTAGGAGGAGTGGTCACTTCTCACACTTTGTATCTGCTAAGTCATGTAACTCACAAGAATGTACGTGTGATATCACGCAGGATTCTATTTGTGCATATAAAAATACATGTGCTGAATAGGCTCCAGAGAATGGGAGACAGTAATTCACATATTTGTTAACTTTGAAAACACATGGAGAACTATTTCAATTAAAAATTGACTAAATTTATAACACCTACCCTTTATCATGCAAATGGCAAGTCGAACTCTGAACTGCATGTACTTATGTACTGTTTGGGTTATTTTTCTTCATCATATTAGGATTAGTAGTCAGAGTCTAGTAGAATATGGGTTAGTGTCAGGGATTCAGAATTTCGAATGGAAAATAGGAAAATTAATCCAATGTGTATGCAAATATGTGCTACAATAAATCTTCCCAGTCTCATCCAGAACCATGCCTTGACATTACCTTCGCCCCAAGTAAGACACAATTAGAGGAGAAGAGTTACAAAATCTGTGATTACATTTTTGGAATGGAAAATGCTCAAGAGTGCACAAACTTGGAGGTGGAATAGGAGTTTCCAAAAATAAGGACAGGGTACACACTCCACAAACATGGAGCTCTGCTTGCCTAAAACTTTTTGAGAAACTGCCACTGAGGTTGGGCACTGAAATATAGGTTGTTGTCACGAGTTAAGCTTCCTTTGTAGTGAGACCCTCAAAGCTGGGTCTGCATCTATGTGACCAGGAGGACAAAGTTTCTTATTTTACAATGAACACGAGGCAGCAGTGCTGAATTCTCTCTTTGTAGGTAAACTGTGGCCACTGGGGCTTAGTGTCTCCAAGTGTGGACTGTGAAGCCATATGGTCATTCTCCATTTTGTGGTGTTTCTTCCTGCTGCACTGGGAGTTTGGTATTTGCTTCACGAAATACAAGGTGTTCAACTGCGACAAAGTGCAAGAGGGAGTTCTGTCACGTGTGGTGGGTCAGGGTCTGCAGGATGATACAAGAACCAGGCTTCTATCCCACATAGCTTGACCCCTTGACCATAGCAACCTGATTCTGAACAATGTCATGAAATCGCTCCATATAACAAGTTGCCTTTACACAGAAGGTTCTGCTGGCTGTGCCATGTCAGTCACAAGCCATTTGGAAGCCAATGACAGATCCACATGGACCCACCACAGATGTTTTATCACATACCTGCCCAACACTGCTCTAGGCCCACTACTCAACAGAGTCCAACTTACTGACATCTCTGTTCTACACCATTTACATGAAACCCAGTAAAACAAGACACTGAAATATTCATGACCAGCAACAGGTCATCCAAAGGTTCTCCAGTGCCACCTGGTGATGGGAATTTCAAAAATTTCATGGCATTTATCTAGCCATTTTTCAAGGATGAAGTTGGAGGCACTGTGAGTTTCAATTCATTCAGGAACCATTAAATGGTTAGGAAGCTCATTTCAATGAAAGCTCTTGAGAACACTCACAGGTAAGGCTTCCCAAAGAATGGTGAAAAGATCACATGATGTTTAGCTCATTTAGCTCTACAATGTGAGGTCCATATGAGTTTTGACTCTCAACGATGGGTGCCAAGTCTTTCAGAATAAAATCATGTGGTATCCTGGCTGAGAGGCCCAGTGCTCTGTGGAAAGCCACCCTGGGCCTAGAACTCAGTTTCCAAGGGCGACACTCATGCCTGGCTTCCTAAAATCTCAACACTATTCATGGCAATACTTCTCTGAGTTCAGTTGCAGAACTCAGTCTCTAAGGAAATCACACCAGAGTTCAAGCACATGTGGACCAAGTCATCTCTTCTAACCGCCACCCAAATGACCACAATTTAAACCAAAACACTCCAACGTGGCGCTCATTTTCTTCCATATAGACACACATAATAACCTGTGGCTAGAGTTTTCCATGAGGGGCACAGCTCAAGTCCGTGTCCAAAATAAGCTCTCTTGCACCTAAATTGCCTAATTCAGGGTGGCATGGACACCCTTCTTGTGAACCAGGAGAGATCAAATAGGCCTCCCATTAATACTGCTCCACTTCTTCAATTTGAGGTCAACTGACTGTGGGGTTTGGATTCTTTATGTAAATTGGAGTCTTGAGAAAACCCAAGCAACCATGGGCGAGCCTCTGCAGGGCTTTGAAGATCTCATTTGACCCAAAGGATCCCTATTCTGACTTGATGGAGTTCAGGAAAGTTACAGAGGAAGGCGAGAGACTTCATCCACAAGGACTGCTCTGTGGCCATTTTGGTCTTGGATGTACACATGGGATCTTTCTTTATATCCATCAGAAGGTGAGAATCTAAGCCACAGCCTCACACAGGGCAAATAGGCTCATTCAGACACATCCTCTCCAAAGCAATTAAGCAAAGAACCACAGGTAATACCCATTCATTTCCATTTGAAAACTGTTTTCTTCAGGCTTCACAAAGTGGTGGCCTGAGGAAAAGACCTTCCTGACTTTCAGGGCAACAGAAGATTAGGTAATCAAAAGGCCCCAAGCAGGGTTTCTCCACTGAGACTTTACTGGTAACACTGATATCTGAGTTTTCTGAGATGCTCGCCATTCCCTTTAGCTATCTAGTACATGGTCATTTCAAAGAGCTTCGTGGTTGTACATATCTTAAACACAAAACCATGAGCCTATTCTGGAGAGTGGCCAGAATTCAGGAAGAAAACAGGATCTTAGAAAGATAGTAAGTGTTGCCCATCAATAAGGCAAGCTGCAGTCCATTAATAAATTGGGAAGGATGAATGCTGGGAAGCTTTCTAGCTGACAGGACATATTCATTGATGCATTCTCTCTTCTAATGTCTACAACCACGGGCACAGTGGGATACACTGACATAGAAACACTCGCGTTGTCAAACGACTTACTAGAAACCGTTCACTCCAAAAAAGAAACAAACCTTCTTTCATACCTATTCTCAGAACATGAGACAAAACCACAAACTCACACCCACATCACAAAGGCACCTCCTTCCCCCATGTAGGTCTGTGACTATCCGGAGAGTCCTCTGACTGGTGGGCCATACTATGTTCCAGGAAATGGCCTGTTCTTACTCAAATCTGGTCTTTTTGGCCAACTCTGTGAAGTTTTTAGGATCCAGTGGTGAGCCAATGCCTGCTTTCTCAGGAAAGCCCCCTCTTCATAGCTTTTCTTGCATTTGGCCATCCTCACATCAGTAGGTCCCAAGAAAGACTGAGTCTGTCCTTGGTAAATCAAAATAAGTTTGACAACTGGGACTGGGACTGGGACTAGCTCTGGGTGCCAGGCTTCCTGGATTCCAAGTTCAGAGAGTTACATCACCATAGAAGTTAGGTGAGGTCACTTTCTTTAGGAACTGAATGAGGTCACTGCCTTGACAACAACTTTGTCCTAACAGTTGCTTCCAAGGTTCCCATGAGAAGGAGGCTGCCCCTACTTTCTGTGACACTTTCACAAGTTAGAATGGTATGTCACCCATTGGCATGCAGGAGAAGCTCTCAACACATCCCTGCTTTGGTCCATCTTCTCTACATTAAGAAGAGAGTGGCTGATTCAGACACATCCCTTCATCATGAGCAGGTTGTTTGCCATGGAAGACTTTTGCTCTCTCAGGTCCTTCATAGTTGACTACATCTTCTCCAGGGATCATTTCTTCAAGGACCTTTGAGGTTCTCAGCAGGTGGAAGATCCTCTATATTCCTGTATTTTAAGACCAACTCTGTCCCCGCTCTTCTGTAAAATTAGATTGAGAGAACAGTGTATGGTTAGGGTTAATAACAGGTTCAATTTGGGTGAGAAGAGAAACTACATGGTTGAGCAAACAGGGTCCTACAGTTAACAATAATATGAGAATTATTAATGGACCAGCCTGGGTGGATAAAAGTGTAGTTAACTAGGTGGACTATGTGAACCAAGACTCAAACCTCCCTTTGGGGGCCTCTGTCTTTCTTTGACACTCTTCAAGTAATTTTCTTAATTTACTCATAGATTCTTTTACAACTCCAGTATTGTCGGCATAAAAAACATCATTCTTTCCTCAATGCAAGCAAAAAGGCACCCTTCTCTCATGAAGAGGAGGTCCAACACTCGCCTGCTCTGTAAACAACTTCAGAGAGAGAGAGGTTAAAATTCCTGTAAAGCTGTGATGTCGGTTTTTAATGTCTTTAAGCTTTGGTCTATTTCTGCTTCTAATTGTGTCTTTGTTGTGTCTCATGGACTAGGGCAGTTGTTCCTGTGCCCACCCCTTCAGCAACTATTATTCCTAATAGGATGGCTAAAGTGAGGAATACAGGTTCCCGGTGGAACCGGGTTGTATGCCCCCCCCTATTTGATCTTTAAATGAACCTGCGTCCTGATAGAGCACTCTGGAAAACATCTGCATCATTACATAATTAATCGCAACTATTGACCACTTTATGAAAACATAAATAATGTTAAAGTGTATAGAATTATACTGTTGTAGAGACGGACAAGGAAAGGCACCTAAGATAGCACCAAAGACAGGAAAGGAGTTTTATTTGTTTGCATCCGTATTGAGAGGGCATTGCTTCTGTTGTAATCAATTAATCCCCTGAACCCCAAGTTTTGGTAGTTTTAGTATTTGTACCCAACATGTAAGGGAAGGGGCTCAGAAGTTCACAGTCTGCAGAAATTCACACAAATCAGGTTTTGTTTCTGTTTTTTTTTTTCCCTCTGTTCTGTGCACGTTAACTTTTCAATTACACCTTGGAATGGGAGAGCTTTTTTGTCTCTTTTTTTTCCTCCTTGCCAGCTGTCACCATGGAGCCCAGTTGGTAACTTTTTTATCTTAGAAATGTAGCAATCTCTCTGAAGCCCCAGCTCAAGGCCAGAGTCCTTGTTCACATATTTTGTGAAAAACTGGTAAGGCGATGTCTAGCTTAGGGGAGGTGATTTTTCCAGCCAGTGGCCAAGTAGAACAGGGCAACATGAAGAGTGGAAGTTTATCTCCATTGAACTTTTTCAGAGGGACTCTTTTGCTGAAAGCCCTAAAGTAAGCCTTGGTAAAGACTTCTGGAGAAGGTCATTTAAGACATTTCTGTGGACCTGGTACAGAGGGGGATGACAGGGAAGGCGATGCTGAGAGCAGCTCCGTGGATCTGAGAATGAGGAAGGAGAGATGCCAAAGAATAATGGGAAAGGGGTTTGGGATTTTCCTAGAACAAAAACTTGAGCAGTAGAACAGGTAGAGCAGAGGGGAAGACGGGAGTGAGTATTCCAAAAAGCCTGTGAGGGACTTTAAATTCTTAGAAACCTGTTTTCAGTGATGACAAATCAACTTTAAAGGTCATTTTCATTACATCTTGGATAGGGGTCTGAGGGCTCTTCTCAGCTGGTTTGAGCTTTGGCTAAGCTTGCTAGAGGACTTGGTGGGACCTAGTGCAGACACTGACAGGAAAAGAGAGGAGTGGGTGGAGGGGTACCTCGGTACCTGCTTCCTCAGCAAGGGGACAATGTTCTGAGATCCAGCGGAGGTTTGGGTTTTTGATCTAGTAATTGGAGGGGAGAAATCAGGTTGCTGAGGTGGGAGTGAAAGCAGAGAGTCTAGAGCAGAAGGCTGAGGGTGAGGAAATATTGGGGAAGCATAGTACAGGATGTGAGCGAAGGAGGAAAAAGGATTCCACATAGGGGAATTTTCCCCTTTTGAGCACTTGCCGAAGTTAAAAATGTCATGCAGAATTTGAGGATCTAGAGAACCCTCTGGGGGCCATAGTTTTTGGTTGTCTAATTGGTAATATGGCCAATGCTGTGTACTGAATTTGATGAGGAGTTTGGGTTCCACCAGGCAGCCCCTGTATGCTCACATCCCCATGACTTACACAAGAAGTCGGCTTTTCCCCCCACACAGCCATGGCTGTTTGTCGCTTTGATAGTCTGCAGGGCATACATAGTAATATAGGCTAGCCAACCTGCATCTGGCTCGCGTGTCCCTGCATCCATAATGTTTGTTTCAATTATCTATGGTACGGAAGGGATTTAATGGAATTTTAGTGAGATCCTCTTCATCAGGCATGTCTCAATAGGAAAGACCTATACCGAGCTGAAAAATGTCTGGGTGGAGAGATAGTCACCAGGTCCCTAAGGGGGCCGTTAAGGTCTCTTTAATGGTTCTATTTATTTTTTCTACCTGTCCTGAGTTCTGGGGTATATAAGCATAATGTAACTTCCAATTAATCCACAGGGTCCTGGTTAACACCTGACTTACCTGGGCCATGAAAACCAATCCATTATCAGTCCATTAGGCAGATCGTATCTTGGAAAAATATCTTTCAGGATCTTCTTGAAAACCATTTGCGCCGTATTTTTTTTTTTTTTTTTTTTTTTTTGTGTGTGTGTGTGTAAGGCTTCAATCCATCCTGAAAATGTATCTACAAAGACTAGGAGATATTTAAGTCCATACCTTGCTGGCTTAATTTTAGTAATGTCCACTTCCCAGAATTGTCCTGGTCTGGTTCCTCATAGGTGCTTTCCTCTAGGAAACTTGGAAGGGTAAGCATTACCCAATTGACGGACCCGACAGGCTTTTGTTACCCGTTCAGTTATTGCCTTTCACTGTGAGATGGTTAGTGGAAAACTCTGTTCTTAATCTTACAGTAATGCCTGCAGTTTCTTTGAACCAAGGTGAGTGAGTTGTACATTTTTAACGTAGTGTAGGGCTTGCTCTAATTGCAGGCTGAGCTCAGTTAAGTTGAGGCGTTCAGTGTCAGTGTCCTTAGATGTTATCAAAAACTTCCTGGTCCTCAGGGTTTCATTGGAATTGGGCATCTTCCTTTAACAGCGGGTATAATGGAGCAGCTAAGGACGCAAACCCAGGTATCCATAACCTGCAAAAACCAGCAGTCCCAAGAAATTCTCTGAGTTGTCTGCTGTAAGATGGGGGTGGTATCTACATAATGGTTTGTTTTCTGGGCTCAGTGAGCCATCGTTTACTGCCCCTAAGGGAATAGCCCAGGAAGATTACTTCATGCTAGCAAATTTGGGCCTTTTTGGTCGAAACTCTATACCCGAGTTGAGCAAGCTCATATAATAGTGCTTGGGTCCCAGACTCACAGTTTTCCTTGGTGTTGGCTGCCAGTAGCAGGACATCCACGTATTGAAGCTGGGTGAATTCAGGGTGCGTAGTTCTGAAGTTGTTGAGATCTCTGTGGAGGGCTTCATCAAGAGAGTGGGGGAGTTTTTGAACCCCTGTGGGAGTCTAGTCCAAGTTAGTTGACCAGACGTTTTGGTTTCTGGGTCTACCCACCAGAAAGCAAACAGCAACTGACTATCTTTATGCAGAGGCAAGCAAAAGAAAGCATCTTTTAAGTTCAGAACAGTATATAATTTCCCCTCAGGGTTCAGAGTGCTAAGCAGATTGTACCGATTAGGTACCGTGGGGTGAATGTCCTGCCCTCTTTTGTTGATCTCTCTTAGCTCTTTAATGGGGCGATAGTTCCCGCTCCCTGGCTTTTTTTTTCTAGTAGCAGGGGAGTGTTCCAGGCCAATTGACAGGGCCTTAGGACCCCTAATGCCAGATATTTCTGAATATGGGGCCTTATCCCACCTTCAGTTTTTTTGCTTAGAGGATATTATTTGACATTGACTGGGGAGACTGAGGTTTTTAACTCCACTGTTATTGGAGATTGTTTCACGGCCAGGCCTAACCCAGCAGTTTTTGCCCAGGCATCTGGGTAATCTGTTATCCATTTTTGGGGTAGCTTGCCTGTTTGATCAGACTTGGGGCATGTGAATGGTGGATGTTCATCTTCTACTAATATAGTTAAAGCCGTGACTATAGGAGTTTTTGCTGAAGTATTTAGAAATTTCATTTGGGGGCCTTCATGGTTAAAAGTTATTTTGGCCCGGAGCTTGATGAGCAGATCTCTGCCCATCAATGGGTCCAGGCATTCTGGGATTCCTAGAAAGGAGTGATGGATTTTTCCTTTCCCCAGGTCCATGGTCCTCTTAGTTGTCTAAGCCCGATATTTACTGTCATCATCCCTTTGAAATAGAGACCTTTTATTTGATAGAGGGCCCAATGGGGCCTTAAGGGCTGAGTATACTGCTCCTGTATTCACTTCAAAGTTTACTGGAGTCCCCTCCACTTCAAAAGTTACCCTGAGCTAGGGGATGGGATCTGAGCCCTGACTTTCTTAGTCATCCTCCAGAGTCAGAATGGCCAGCTGGCGTGACTGTCTCTTTATAGGGAACTCTATGGCCCAGTATCCTTTTTCTTTAGAGTAGGCACACTGATCTGAGGCCAGGAGTGGCCTCTGGCATGGGCCCTTCCTGTCACCCTATGTCTTAATTTCTGGCCTCTTTCTTGTTGTGATCAGGACCTTAGTCAATGCCTTAGTCTGTCTTTTGGTTCTCTCATCCTCCCTTTGCTCCCTTTCTTTCTCTCTGTTTCTCTCTTATAGTATACTTTCTTGGCTTCTTTGACAAAATCTCTCTTTTAATTTTTTTTTTTTAATATCCATGGCAGCTTGCTCAATTAAGGCCATCGTGACAGATGCCTTTTAATCTGCTGCCTGAGGATCGAAAGGAGTATATCTCTTATATGCCTCCATGATTCTCTCTAGAAACATAAATGGAGATTCATCAGGCCTTTGAATAATTTCTCTTACCATGGCCAAATTAGTTGGTCACCCAGCGGCCACTTGGAGACCCGCTGTTAGAGCCTGGCAATAATTGAACAGATGCTCCCTATCTTCAAAGGTGTTGGGGTCCCAGTTGGGTGGGTTTAAGGAGAAGCCAGCTTTGATTATGTTGGGAAGTTGTGTTGGTCGCCCATCAGGTCTGAGGATATTTTTTTCTACATTCCAGGAGATTTTTCTCTCATTGCTCTGTCATGAAGAGAGTCGCTAGGTGGTGTTGGCAGTCACCTCAAGTAGGCAGGTGTGAAAACGTCGGTGAGTTTTCTGAGTTCTTTTAGCCGGGCCAGCTTCCTCCAGGGAAGGAGGGGCTGTGTGTGCCGCAAGACAGTCATCTGGATGACGCTGGGCCAGCCTAGCTTCCTCGAATGGTGGAGAGGCTGAGTCAGCAGAAGGGGAATCACTTAGAGGTTGTTAGGGGTTGTTAGACGAGGGCAGATGATAAGGAGGGGGTGGTGAGTCCAGTAGAGTCTTGAGACTCAGAGAGAACAGAGGGTGGAGGAGGAGGAGCAGAGAGGTTGAGATAGAATCGTGGGGGAAGGAGTAGGAGCAGGTGCAGGGACAAGGAAAGGCTTGACCCATGGAGGAGGAGATTTGTAGAGGTACTGACAAGTTAAGATATATGGCTGTTGATCTGGATGTCTATGTGGCACCTGCTGAAAGACAATATCTCGGACTTTTCAAATAAGTGCGAAGTTGAAAGATCCTTCTAGGAGCCATCCGACTGCAATGGTGGGTCATTCTGAGACACAGAATCTGCCAGGTATGGCGTTTTACTGAAAAAGAAAGATTCTGAGCCCTTAAGCAGATTTTGGTCCAGTGATTAAGGGTCAGGGACAGAGGCATTGAAATGATCTGTCCCATAATGAAATATACACAGACACTGAAAGCAACGACACACAACACAGACAAGACAAGACAATAAAGACAGGCAATGGACGTCCAATACTGAGCCCAGGACTGACTAGTCGGCAAAACCTGAAGGGCTGGCAATACCGAATCAGAAACAAAATATCACTGAGTCGAGGAGACTATTGTTCCACGATTTCCCGAGTCTATCGCCCAGGGACATGGCCTGTGGCTCTGTGACATGTGTGTCAGCCACCATGGGAGAGAGCTCACGCTCTTTACCAATAGCCGTTTTGCCATACCCTAACCTGAAGCCTGAAACGAGAAAGATGGGCCTTATTTACCCCCAGAGGAGCCTGTTGGGGGTATTTTGTCTGCAGCTTCCGGATCTTGCTAGGGCCACCAGATGTAAAGGTTGGGCGAGCATCTGCGGCAGAGACCACTAAGAGACTGTCTCATGCAACAGCAAAGGGTTTATTGGGAGTCCGGCATGAAGGGCTCAGAGATAACTTGAACAGAGCAGAGAGCCCTGAGAACAGCTTAAGAAATGGTTATATATTTTTCTTGGAGAGGGCAGGGAGAGAAATTTATTGATGGGTAATGGCGAGTGTCAGTTTGCGAGCAACTGGTTGATGGAGTACATTCTGCAGTTTGGCAGTTTGGGACAGCACATTCTGGGAACAAGAATAGTAAACAGTTCTCAAGATTTCAATGGTGTTTTGTTAAGCATACAGAAAAACAGGAAATGACAAGTATCTATTTTATTAACCTTTCAATATAAATATGAAAACAGAAATCTAGTTAAGATTTGAAGTCCAGAAGTTCATTTGGCCCTTGATTGGTATACTTAGCATTGAATTACGTTCTGTAGAGATGTCCCAGAAATATGGATATACAATGTCATAGGACCTTGTACCTTCTCGGAGGTCAGTTCCAAAACACAGTCTCTAAGGGGAATCACACCAAAGTGCAAGCCAAGTTGGACCCAGTTATCTCTTCCAACTTCCACACAAATGACCGCAGTTAAAACCAAAACACTCTCACATGACACTCATCTTCTTCCATATAGACACTCATCATAACTTCTGGCAGGAGGATTCCATGAGAGGCGCAGCACAAGACAGTGTCCCAAGTAAGCTCCCTTTCCCCTCATTTACCAAAAGTCAGGGTGGCCTGGACACCCTTCCTGTGAACCAGGAGTGATCAAATATGCCTGCCGTTAACACAGCTCTGTTCTCCAATTTGAGGCCTACTGACTGTCGGTTTAGATTCTTTATTTGAATTGGATTCATAAGAAAACCCAAGAACCTATGGGCTAGCATCTGCAGGGCTTTGAATAACTCATTTGACCCATTTGTTCCCTATTCTCACTTGAGGGAGGTTAAGAACCTTATGGAGGAATGCGAGAGACTTCATCCACAATGACTGATTTTGGGCCATTTTGATTTGGATCCACACATGGGATCTTTCTTACGATCCATCAGGTGCTGAGAATCTAAGCTCTAGGCTCACACAGGGCCAAAGGGCTGATTCAGACACATCCCTTTCCAAAGGAATTAAGCAAACAGCCACAGGTGATGCCCATTCATTTCCGTTTGAAAACTCTTTTCTTCAGGAATCTCGAAGGCGTGGCCTGAGGCAAAGACCTTCCTGACATTCAGGGCAACAGAACAATAGGTAATAAAAAGGCCAATTGCAGGGTTTCTCCACTGAGACTATCCTGGTCACACTGGTATCTGAGTTTTCTGAGATTCTTGCCAATTCCTTCAGCTATCCAGTACATGTCCATGTCACGGTGCTTGGAGGTGCTACATATCGTGGACACAAAAGCATGAGTCTATTCTGGAGAGTGGCCAGAATTCAGGAAGAAAACAGGAACTTAGGAAGATAGCCGGTGTTGCCCATTGATAAGGCAAGCCCTAGAGTATTCATTAATTGGGAAGGATGAATGCTGGGAAGCTTTCTAATAGACAGGAAACATCCATTGATGCATTCTCTTTTCTAATATCTACAACCACGGACACAGTGGGATACACAGACATAGAAACACTCGCCTTGTCCAACAACTTACTAGAAACAGTTCACTCCAAACCAAACAAACCGACTTTCCTACCTATTCTCTGAACATGAGACAAAACCACAAACACACATCCACACCCACAAAGTCACCTCCTTCCCCCAAGTAGGTCTCTCAGTCTCCAGAGTGTCCTCTGACTGCTGGGTCATACTGTGTTCCCCCGATATGGCCTGTCCTGTTTCAGATCTGGTCTCCATGTCCAACTCTGTGAAGTGGTCAGGAGCCAGCTGTGAGCCACTACCTGCTTTTTCAAAAAAGGCCCCTCTTCAGAGTTTTCCTGGCATTTGGCCATCCTCACATCAGTAGGTACCAAGAAAGACTTACTCTGTCCTTGCTAAATCGAAGCAAGTGAGACCACTAGGACTGGGACTGGGATTGGCTCTGTGTGCCTGGCTTCCTGGATCCCAAGTTCAGAGAGTTCCATTACCAAGGAAGTGAGGTGAGGTCGCATCCTTCAGGAACTGAATGAGGTCACTGCCTTGGCAACCACGTTGTCCAAACAGTTGCTTCCAAGAGTACCATGAAAAGGACGCTGACCCTACATTCTGTGGCACTTTCGCAAATTAGGATGGTATATCAACCATAGGCACCAAGGAACAGCTCTCCACTCAGGCCTGGTTTGGTCCATCTTCTCTATATTAGGAAGAGAGCCTTTAGTCCCGGGAGCATTGCAGTGAACCTCTGCACTAAAACTATTAGCAAGCACCTGATGGAGGAGGCCTCCATAGGTAAGTGGCGCCTTTATAACATCTGATATCCGGTTAAGGGAGATCTCTTCTGATGACAGAGATGTGGCCTGGGGAGGCTCACATATACTCCTGTCCAGGACAGTAACAAGAATCGTTCTGTCCTCTGTTCTGTTCTGTAGGAAATTCCTCTGGAAGTGTAGAGAGGTGCCGACGGGCACGCACGCGCTCCTACCCTGGAGCTTAAGCAAGATGTTGCACTGTACCACTGTTTTTCTGTTTAGGCGCCGGGTTTCTGTTTTTCTTTTTGTGTGTGTGTGTGTGTGTGTGTTTTGTTCTGCGTTCTATTTTTTTTGTTTGTTTGTTTGCTTTTGTTCATTTTGTTGTGTGATTTTGGTTGTAAAAACTTAAGGATATTGGACGTGAAAATGGGTAATAAAGAGAGTAAGCCTGACACCCGTTTGAACTGTGTTTTAAGGAACTGCGATGAACTTTACCCCCCTTTGTTTAGCAGGATGATAGAAGCCCCTAGCTGGCTGCCTGGAGCACAACCATTGCAGAGGGCAATGCCTGCTGGGGACCTAAGAACTGAGTATCTCCCAGGTTAACAAGTGAAACTCCTTTAAAACCCCTTGTCCCTCCAGATCAAGAGAGTCACAACATTTGGCAGAGTCCCCTGTGTTTCTCCTTTGTAAGCAAAGCAATTAGCCTCCCCTTTTCTTTTTCTCAGAACCCATTCCTCATTATTTAATTGGTATAAATTGGCTTCTAGGTCAGGAACCGAACTTTAAGTTACAAATTTGGTACCCCCCCTCCGCCCCAGAACTTTGTGAGAGCTGTCTACTGAAATGTTAGGAGATGGAGCTTGCTTGGGGTGGAACTGAACCAGAGGAGCTAATCCTGTAAGTAAAAGGAGGGACTGAGGGACCCCCAGCAGCTGCCAAAGCCCTGTTGATTCAGGGAATACCCTCCTTCCTTCCGTGCACTGTAAGGATTATGCCACCTCTGTCTTGTTAAAAAAGAGAAAAAGAAAAAGGGGACACTAAATTCAGTAAAGTCACCATATAGACACTTTATTTTACATTTCAGGTTGCCCCTCTGTTAAAACATCTGGTCCCCCCGTGGTGCCACTGGTGTAGTAGATTTTTTCTCTTATCTGCTCTGGTTTAAAGGATTCTGTCTGACAACCATAGTCTCTACCTCCTTTCTGTCTGTCTTGTGTCTTTGTTTCTGGTCCTTTAAGACATGTGCAATAATGTGTTGATATTATAAATTTTTTCTTGGGAATGATCTTAGCTGAATGTGTGTCTAAATGATGATGTTTTATCATAATAAAACTGGTATCTGAATGGGTTTTTGAAGCATTGCACAATCTTGCAGTTAAAAGTCGGGTTTAGGTCATTGTTTAGTTTAAGATTTCAGGTAATTCATGCCAGAGAACTTAAATACTTAGGATGGAAAACTGAAGAACTCTACTTCCAAGTTGACAAGTAACTTCCCAATCATTCACTTTTTTATTTTTTAACCAATTTTGAATTCGGTAGCCAGAGAAAATGTCACTGTGTGTACCAGTGCATTAATTTGGACAAGGATAGTAAACCATAGTATGGTATCTGTTGACAAAATAAGATGTAAAGACATAAAATTTTGTGAATTGTATCTTGAACTTGTATCATAATTTTCAACACCCCAACCGGAAAATTATGGTTAATATGCCTTAGGCCTGAGGTGTCTGCTCAGAATAGCAGTTTTTTTCCTGCTCCTTCCAGACCTCAGCCATGACTCATGTTGAAATGCAAATGAAAAAAGCCTGCAAGCTTAGGAGACTGATTTGATGCCTAACGGAAAAAAAAAGTAAATTGTATGGTATTTACTAATTACTGGCCAGTCATTTTTTCTAGGACTCTTATTGTTTTCCTTAGATACTTTATTATTTTTGAGCTCATGATTCTGAGCATACAGACCTAGGTTAATGTTTTTCTGATCAGTTCTATCTTTGACCAACTGTGGACTTTTTGAAACATTGCAATAGATATTTAACCTGTGAAAAACTACAAGGCCTTTACTGTTATTATGTGTGCACAATTTTGTTATGTGTTGTCTGTCTATATAGACATATATCCGTATATCATATATATGATACACAAATTAACATATATAAGGAGCGCTCATAAAAAAAAGCGCTCATGAAAACAAATTTTAAAAAGTGGATCCAAAGATCTTTAGTTCACGTGGTTTAAATGTTTCAATTTAAATCGGATAAACAGATAAAAATAAATGTTTTTAAATTTAAGCTTACAAATTTTTCTAGGTGTTCAAAAATCTAATAAAATATTAATATCTACAAAACGTCTAATGTGCCTTGGTTCTAGAACATTTTCTTCAACATAAAAATGGTTTACACTGTTCAATACATTTCTCTAATATTTTGATAAATAAGTAAAGTAAATTTGATATGGGATTACTCATTCGTGAGTACTTTTGTTAGAAATCTGATTCATTTACTAAGGTCTGTATAAGTTTTTACTAAACTCTATATAAGGTTTTAAAAATCAGTCATGTGTTAATGAGACAAAAATTTTTTGAAACATAAGTTTACCCATAACATTGTGTTTATTAAGTTTTATTTTTTCTAGAGCAAGGAACCATAAAAATTAAAAAAAACTTATTAAATCAGAACTGTTATTTTAGAGCATTGTACTGCCATTTCTTTAAAAGCTAAACTTGGTTAATGTAGAAACATCAATGTAATCTGATGCTATTAATGTTTTCATATCTTACAGGTATGCAAGTCTGTAAGGTAGAAACTTTAAAAGAGCATTATATCAAGCTGGTGTTCTGAAGTTGTATGGTAAAAAAATATATTGGAGATTTATTTACCTGTTATCAATAAGATATGTAAAGTTTTATGTTACTTTTTACATTGTGGAACAATTTAAATGTATTTTTAAGTTAATGAGAGCCTAATCTATGTAAAAGTTGAAAACTTTCAGACTTTCTTTAATTCATGTTTTAAATGTGATATCATATGGTGTTAGCTAATGTTCATGAGACCACAAACAATTTATGTAAACTTTGTCAATGTTGCTTTTAATTTTTACTTTTTAATAAAAACAACCCCATACCATTATTGTCATCTGGTAATAACAAAAGGGTAATCAAAGCAATATAAACAAATACTTTAGGATTATACTCCTAAACAAAAACACCTAAAAAAACAAAACTGCCTTCTCAATAATTCATGACTTCATTGATCATTTCTAGTTAGAGACACTTGGTAGCAGAGTAATATTATCTCCTTTTGGTACACAGTGACCCAGTTCTGTTCTTTACTTTGTTTTAAATCAATTTCTTCTGCATCATCTGATGAGAGGTTCATATACTTCTTAAAACCAATGATTGAGCCCTCAACCTGCACATTCACTTGCTCATAGAGCCAAACCTGAAATTGGGAACTATTTTGCAAGTGTCTGAAGATGAAGTTGATGGGTTACACCTTCACTGTCTGTACATTTTGACCTTGGCCACAGTACACTAAAATGGAAGTTCACAAACACCACAATGACCTAGAGGCTCCTCACATAGAACCTTACAGATCTGGGATACTGTTTTCTAGAAACCCTTCCAAATTATAAAGTAATTCTAATAATCCATGTTTATCATAATTTTTCCTACCAAAAACCAATCCTGAGTATGAACTATTAGTTTCTTAAGGAGTAGATCTTCCCAGACCCCCAAACAAAAAAAAAAAAAATAAATAAATAAAGATCAGCTTTAGAACTAAAATGCTTAAGATTTATAAAGAGCCCTGCCTTACCTGAGATAAGGCTGTGTGTCCCATCTTACTATATGTGAGAATGACTATGAAACAAGTACGTCAGTTAATATTTCTTTAAAGTTATGTTAAAAACATAAAAAATGTCAAGATTCCTAGGATCTCAAACAGGGGATATAATGTAATACTCAGCCAAAAAATTTAGGGTAGCTATTACACGAACTAAGTATTTTTACTTTTGTTAATTTTAGTTGAAATTTTCTTATAAGTTATCTAAAGATTCCCTGTTAGTGTTTTACAAATGTGTTGCTTTAAGAACACAACATGGGTTTATTCAAGATAATAAGTCATCACCTACAATACAGACAGAATAATACAGATCCCAATTAATAAAAAGATAATTATAAAGTTATAGACATTAAAGTCCAGTACTCTTAATATAAGGCTGTTAAAATTAATTTGCTGGATGTTTAAGATTAGGATTTAAAATTAAAGTTAAATGAAAAGGGCCAAGAAAACCAATATTTGGCTCTTACCCTCTGAGTCAATCTGAATCCAGGGAACAGGGGACTTCTCTAAAGAGCTTTGCAACTCTGAGCCACATAACCTCCTGATCAGGGAGATTAATGAGACCACTGGAGAACAGAAAGCCAATCAGTGCATTTGTTATGAAGAGGAGAGTCATCAGAGAAAGGAGATATCCCTGATGCTTCTGAGGGAAGCCAAATGGTCAAGCAAGACCTGGACCCACCTAGCGCAAATGGCACTAGCAGAATTGAAAATGTGCTCTCATTTTTCCAGAATTGACTCCCATAAAACTCAGCTGACTGTTAACAATAGATAGAAACAAAAGTCCGTTTGACTGCTTCATCTTAAACACTTTGGAAAGACAGTTAAGACCAAAATACAGCCATTCCTGGGCATTTTAAATAATAATAATAATAATAATAATAATAATAATAATAATAATAATAATATTTTAAGGTATGCACTTTATTTTAGCCTCCCAAAATAAGTAAGACTGGAGGCTACAAAGAAGGATTCTCAGACAGGAATGCCTGATACTTATAAAAAGAGACTATCAAGAAGAGCTGCCACAGGCAGAAATTTTTAATTTAAGGCCTGCAGATATTCCTAACCAACACAGGTAGGCTTGGTGTTTGCTAGTACGATTATCCAGCCCTGAGTAACAGAATTAAAGGTTTCTCTATTAGACGCAGAGGTCATACTAGAAAAAGGATTTTACAAGATCAGATGACATTACATTGTTAAACTGTATCTTATGGGGAAGGACAACTGTAACACTAAAAGTTAAATATTAATTTGATAGTCCTGATAACTGGGGATATTAAAGACTGGTGAGGGAACTTCTATACAGTAACATGTTCCGGCTGCTGCAACATTTATTCAGTACTCATGGTTTTTGTTTCTCTCATAGAAGAACCCATCCCCAGATGACTTTACAACCTGTTCTTCCCCAACCAGACTTCAATCCGAAATGACTTCTAAAAGGCAACTCATGTCCCCCAACTGACTTATAAAAGGCAACTCATGTCCCTCACGCCATGCCCACTCACTTCACCCTGTCTCAGGTTAGAAGAAGAAATAATGATTGACGCCACTCTTCTTACAACAATGGAGAGAAAGATAAGTAGACTATCAATATAAGTAATTAATTAAGTCTGGTAAAATCAGGGAGATCGGTTTTGGGTAAGTTCTAAAAATTTGGAGAATCTTACCTGAGGGATTAAAATTTCCTCAGTGCTCTTCCCCTAATCTATTAAAGATTTGAAAGGGACACAGAGAAAAGGGGGAAATGTTAGACCCAACCTGATCTTTTATTAAAATTGAGAGCCATCTTGCCACAAAGCCATGAAAAGGTAATTTTGGCTTTACCATAAATTACTGCAAATTCTGAACCTGCTTGAAATGCCTGCCCGTGCCTTGAACTCACGCATGCCCGGCTCTCTGACCAGATAGCAGCCCTCTCTGAAACTTTAGTGACACATCATAAATATTTGCCTTCTCTGGCCAGACAACATCCCTCTCTGAGGCTCTAATGGTCCTCTGAATTCTGATGTAGGGACAGCAAAAAAAACCTAAACTACCATTAGTGTGATGCTTGTCAGAGTTCTGTTATCTGTAACACCCCTTTTGTGTAACTTTCTGGGCTATAAAGCTGGGCTGTAGGAACGCTGGGGTTGCTGTCTTGTTCCGGCTGTTTTGGGAGGGGAGGCAGCATTAAAGGTAGAAATAATAAGATTAATTTAATATGATTTTAATTAGAGTCAGTGGTCTTTTCTTGTGTCGTGGTCTAACAATTAACCTCCAAAAACATGGAGCTCTGACAGCCTAAAGACTTCTTGAGGAACTTCCTCTGAGGTTGGGCACTTGAAATATATGTTGTTGTAAGGAGCTTTAGCTTCCTTTCTAGTGAGACCATCAAAGATGGGTTTGAATCTATGTGACCTGGAGGACATGGTTTCTTGTATTCTAATGAACATAAGGCAGCAGTGCTGAATTTTCTCTTTGTAGGTAAACTGTGGCCACTGGGTGCTAAGTGTCTCCCCGTGTGGACTGTGAAGCCATTTTTTCATCCTCCACTTTTCGTGGTGTTTCGTGCTGCTGCACTGGGAGTTTGGTATTTGCTTCATGAAATACAAAGAGTTCAACTGGGACCCAGTTTTGGAGGGAGTTCCTTCACTTGTGGTGGGTCAGGGTCTGCAGGAGAATGCAACAACCAGGTTATATCTCACAGAGCTTGCCCCCTTGTACATAGAAATCTGACTCTGAACTTTGCCCTGGAACCTCTCCATGTAACAAGATGCCTTTACATAGAAGGTTCTGCTGGATGCACAATGTCAGTCACAAGCCATTTGGAAGGCAATGGCAAATCCTCATGGCCACACCACAGATGTATTATCACACACCTGCCCACCACTGCAATAGGCCCACTACTCAGCAGGCTCCAACTTACTGGCATCTTTGTTCTACACCATTTTCATGAAACCCGGTCAATCATGGCATTCTCTTGTACACTAATGATCAGCAACAAGACATCCAAAGGTTCTCTAGTGCCACCTGATTATTGGAATTTCAAAAATTTCATTGTATTTATCTAGCCACTTTTCATGGATGAAGTTGGAGACACTGTGGGTTTCAGTTCATTCAGGAACCATTAAATGGTGAGGAAGCTCATTTCAATGAAAGCTCTGGAGAACTCTCACAGGCAAGTCTTCCCATAGAGTCTTCAAAAGGTCACATGAATCCAGGCCCATTGAGGTCTTCAATGTGACGTCCAAGGGTGTTCTGATTCTCAACTATGGCTGCCAAATCTTTCAGAATAAAATCATGTGATATCCTAGCTGAGATTCCAAGGCTCTGTGGAAAGCCACCCTGTCCTTGATCTCAGTTTCCAAGGGTGAATCCCATGCGTGGCCTCCTAAAATCTGAACACAGTTCATGGCAATATTTCTCTGAGATCAGTTCCAGAACTCAGACTTTAAGGGGAATCACACCAGAGTTCAAGCCCAGGTAGACCCAGTCATCACTTCCAACCGCCACACAAATGACCACAATTAAAACCAAAGCACTCCCACAAGTCCCTCATCTTCTTCCATATAGACACTCATCATAACCTGTGGTTCGAGGTTTCCATGAGGGGATCAGTCCAAGACAGTGTACAAAATAACCTCCCTTGCCCCTCATTTGCCTAAAGTCAGGGTTGCCTGGACACCATTCCTGAGAACCAGGAGTGATCAAATAGGCCTGCCATAAATACTGCTCTGCTTCCAGAATTTGAGGCCTACTGACTCATGGGTATATATTCTTTATGTGAATTGGAATCATGAGAAAACCCAAGCACCTATGGGCTATCTTCTGCAGGGTTTGAAGAACTCATTTGACACAAAGGATCCCTATTTTCAATTGATGGAGGTCAGGAACCTTACAGAGGAAGGCGAGAGACTTCGTCCACAATGACTGCTTTTTTGGCCATTTTGGTTTTGGAAGCACACATGTAATCTTTCTTTAGATCCATCAGGTTCTGAGAATCTATGCAACAGCCTCACACATTGCCACGAGTCTGATGCAGACACATCCCTTTCCAAAGCAATTAAGCAAAGAGCTACAGGTGATGCCCATTAATTTCCATTGAAAACCATTTTTTCAGGCTTCACAAAGGGGTGGACTGAGACAAAGACGTTTCTGACATTCAGGGCAACAGAACAATAGGTAAGCAAATGGCCCAAAGCAGGGTTTCTCGAATGATATCTGAGTTTTCTGAGATGATCCCATTCCCTTCAGCTATCCAGTACGTGGCCATGTCACAGAGCCTGGAGGTGGTACATATTGTGGACACCAAACCATGAGCCTATTCTGGAGAGTGTCCCGAATTCAAGAAGAAAACAGGAACTTAGGAAGATAGTAGTTGTTGCCCATCTATAAGGCAAGCCACAGTCCATATATAAATTGGGCAGGATGAATGCTGTGAAGCTTTCTACAAGACAGGAAACATCCATTGATGCATTCTCTTTTCTAATATGTACAACCACAGACACAGTGGGATAAACAGACATAAAAACACTCGCCTTATCAAAAGACTTACTAGAAACGATCCAATCCAAACCAAACAAAGCGACTTTCCTACCTATTCCCAGATCATGAGACAAAACCACAAACTCACACGCACACCCACAAAGTCACCGCCTTCCCCCAAGTAGGTCTGTAACTATCCGGAGTGTCCTCTGACTGATGGGCCATACTATGTTCCCCCAAAATCGGCTATCCTATCTCAGATCTGGTCTCCTTGCCAACAATGTGAAGTTGTCAGGTGCCAGTGGTGAGCCACTACCTGCTTTCTCAGGAAAGGCCCCTCTTCAGAGCTCTCTTGGCATTTGGCCATCTTCACATCAGTAGTTACCAAGAAAGACTGATTCTGTCCTTGGTAAATCCAATCATGTGAGACCACTGGGACTGGGACTGGGACTGCCTCTGGGTGCCTGGCTTTTTGGATCCCAAGTTCAGAGAGTTCCATCACCAAGAAAGTGATGTAGGTCACTTCCTTCTGGAACTGAATGAGGTCACTGCCTAGGCAATCACTTTTTCCTAACATTTGCTTCCAAGTGTCCCAATAGATGGAGGCTGCCCCTACTTCCTGTGACACTTTCACAAGTTAGAATGGTATATCAAACATAGCACCCGGAAGCAGCTCTCCACACAGGCCTGGTTTGGTCCATCTTCTCTACATTAAGAAGAGAGAGATTGCTTCAGACACACCCATTCATCCTGACCAGGTTGTTTGTCGTGGAAGATGACTTTTGCTCTCTCAGGTCCTTCATAGCTTCCTCTATCTTCCCCAGGGTTCATTTCTGCAAGGACCTTTGAGGTTCTCAGCAGGTGGAAGATCTCTTATGTTCCTGTACTGTAAGACCAACTCTGTCCCTGCTCTTCTGTAAAGTTAGATGGAGGGCAAAGAGTATGGTTAGGGTTAATAACATGTTTGATTTGGGTTAGGAATCATTCTGCTGGATGAATAATGGTATTGGGAACCTGCGATATTTGTAAGTATATATAGAGGTGAAATATATGTATGAAAACAGAAATCTAGGTAAGATTTGAAGCCCAGAAGGGCATTGGATCCTTGATTGGGATACTTAGCTTTGAATTATGTTCTGCACATGTGTCTCAGATAAATCTATACACAATGGTATAGGACCTTGTACTTGGATGATTGAATGTCGAAGAGAACATCCAGTCTAAAAAGGATAGTTGGTAGGATTAGGAACATAGTTGGTAGAATTAGAAAAAAAGAGTGAGTATAGGATTTGAAAAAAAAGTTCTTTAGCAATAGGGTTTCAGGTAGAGAGAAAATGTAAATGTCAGCACATGTGAAGAGTTGGTCACAATGATGAATTGGGGAAAATATGTAGGAAAGCAGATATCAATAGAGACATAGGAAATCACGCAAATGATAAAGTGATTGATTGGATTAGACATTTTCAGCAGGCTTGAAGTTGAATATATAATCTTAGGAAGAAACACATATGTAGTCACCAATAGGATTGACATTTGAGAGCATTAGCCAACCTGGACACGGGTGATTTTTATAATCCATACTCATATTACATTTAGGCTTTGGTACAATCGTAAGTGTGACTTTGCATTTTGTTGCCAGAATATTACTGTGATAAAATGTATATGTAGATCAGGTGACATGAGTATTTCTTGCACCATTTCTGGGAGCAATATTTTGAAGAGGTATAAATTAGTATTGGGGGCACAAATAGGTGTACCATGTGTGTATGAATATAAAGAGAATGATTGAATAGACCATACTGTGAATAAATAATATAACTTGTTCCAACTTTACAAATTGGAATAAATTAATATCTCAAAATACATAGCAAATCTTATATTGATATACATACATTCATTCCAACCAGTTACACATCTAATGGTAATATTAGGGTTGTAGTTTATCATGAATTCTGTGTGAGTTTTGCTTCAAAATTGATTATGGAAATCGAAAATAATGTGTTTGGAAAGAAGTCTCATGAAATGAGCAGTCAAAAACAAGTAGGAATATATGTGTTCTGAAGCAGGAAGTGATTGAATGTGTTACAAATGTCTTTAAATTTGTGAACTTGTGGATGAAATGTACATTTTATGATGTACAAAAACTGAAGAAATAGAAATGTACCAGTGTTGAATAAAATTGAACGTCAAAATACACATCATGTCCCATAGGAATCTACTAGCATTGATGTTAAAGTGGGTCAGTTACTGTAGAAATATAAGGATTTGTTTGCACCATTCACTGAAGTAAGTTTTCAGTACTAGAAAACAAATATGTATTTCAGGTGGATGAATGTTTCTGAAAATAATCTTATGAAAAGTTGATTATAAAACCACATACATGAACATTAGTGAATTTAGGGAGTGTATAATAAGACACATGTATTTCATATTTTGAAAAATCTAGAGTGTGTATATATATATATATATATATATATATATATATATATATATACACACACAAATACATTGGAAAGTAGAAAATATATGCCAATCAAAATTCATCATGAAATATATATCATCCACAGATCCAAAAATATTAATTTTACTGAACATGGATTTATGTATAATGTTGCTCAACTAAAAAGCTCACTCATAGTTTGAATTTTCAGTTCCAAAAGCATTTAGGAGGAGTGATTTCTTCTCATACTTTGCATCTGCCAAGTTAGCCACCTCACAAAAATGTACGTGTATTCCAGGTAGGATTTTGTATGTGCATATAAAAATACATGTGCTGAATTGGCTACAGAAAATGGGAGACAGGAATTCACATGTGTGTTAACTTTAAAAACACATGGAGAACAATTTCAAGAAAAAAATTGACAAGATTTATAACTCCTACCCTATATCATGCAAAAGGCAAGACCAACTATTCACCATGCCTCCTCTGAACTGCTTGTATTTCTATTCTGTTTGGGTTATTTTTCTCCATCATATTAGGATTAGTAGTCAGAGTCTAGTAGGGTATGGGTTAGTGTCAGAGTTTCAGTATTTCGAATGAAAAATTGCAAAATGTATCCAATGTGTATGTAAATATGTGCTACACAAAAATCTTCCCACTCTTATCCAGAACAATGTCTTGACAATACCTTCGCCCCAAGTAAGAAACAATTAGAGGAAAAGAGTTAGAAATTCCGTGAATACATATCTGGAATGGAAAACAATCAGGAGTTCACAATCTTGGAAGTGGTAGAGGAGTTTTCAAAAGTAAGGGACAGGGTAAACACTCCACAAAAATGGAATTCTGCTGGCCTAAAGACTTCTTGGGAAACTCTCTGTGAGGTTGGGCACTTGAAATATATGTTGTTGTCAGGAGCTTTAGCTTCCTTTCTAGTGAGACCATAAAAGCTGGGTCTGCATCTATGTGACCTGGTGGACATTGTTTCTTTTTTTCCCAATGAACATGAGGCAGCATTGCTGAATTCTCCCTTTGTAGGTAAACTGTGGCCCCTGGGGGCTAAATGTCTCCCCATGTGGACTGTGAAGCCATATGGTCATCCTCTATTTTCGTGGTGTTTTTTGCTGCTGCACTGGAAGTTTGGTACTTGCTTCACGAAATACAAGGAGTTTAAATGGAACACATTACGGGAGGGAGTTCTGTCACGTGTGGTGAGTCAGGGTCTGCAGGAGAATACAAGAACCAGGCTTCTATCCCACATAGCTTGCCCCCTTGACTATAGCAACCTGATTTTGAACAGCGTCCTGAAACCTCTCCATATAACAAGATGCCTTTACATATAAGGGTCTGCTGGTTTGACCTTGTCAGTGACAAGCCATTTGGAAGCCAATGGCAGATCCACATGGCCCCACCACAGATGTTTTATCACACACCTGCCCACCATTGCTCTAGGCCCACTACTCAGCAGGATCCAACTTTCTGGCATCTCTGTTAAACACCATTTTAATGAAAACCAGTCAATCAAGGCACTGTCTGGTATACTCATTGTTGGAAAAAGTATAAACGGCAGCCATACCCCAGAGAAAAACCCCAACATGGCGCCTAAGGACTTCTTCTTCCTACCTTCTTCTTTTCTGAAGTGGCGCGAAAAGTTCCCGCCCGGGTGAACTCTCCCACTGGTGCCAATTTCAAATCTCGCTGGCGGGGAACCTTAGCCCCAATGAGAACTAACTCCTGGGCTCCGGAGCTGATATCTGAAAGAACTTGCCAATAAACGGGTTGCCTGCCATTTATCTAAGTCCTTTCATCTCCTCCTTAGTTCTATATAAGCACACAGCTTTTTGCAATAAAATTGGAATTCTCCCGGCGAAGTGCCTTTGAGTGGGGAGTTCTTTCATTCTGGTGCCCCGTTTGAGGATACGGGTGAGCTCTTTCCAACAAGAGCCCTGTCCCCCATTCCGCCCAGACACTCCATCCTGGTCCGCTCTTTTCAGACGCCAGCTTCCTGCACTCACCACTGATCTGATGTATGTAAGCCTCCCCTGACCCCGGCTCGCCAACTTCCTTCGGGCTACCGCTAGTTTTGTGACCCTGATCGTCCAGCACACTCTAGACGCCCGGTAGGGGAGAGGGAATTCCTCCCACCAAGACCTTTACTGGTCACAGTGGACCCTCTAGTGATCCGTTTCCCTTTGGGGCATGAGGGTTCTGAGTTTACACGAGAGGCTCTGTGGTTTTTCCTCCTTTGCTGCCACTGCTGCTGCCGGCTAGATTTGCTGTTTCCTGCAGGGCTGCTGTGTCTGGCTGAAGCTGCCTCTCTGCTCAGGGAAAACTGAACTCCCGTCCTAGAACTGCATTCTGCTGGAGCTGGAGTTCTGTTTTCATTACTGACTCCTTCAGCTGCGTTCGAAAACTTTCCTGACGTCAGGTTGCCCATGGCTCCAAACCCATTGGGTCTTCCAGATCGCACTTCACTGGTGACGACCAGGTAGTACCCTCTGTATTTCCTCGCGACAGCTGGTCATTTTGGGGACACCCACGTGACCCCCATTCGCCCTGAATTTCCTGGAAGCCGTTCCAGCTCGGGTTTTCTCTTTGTCTCTCTCGCTTACTCTTATTCTCTCTCTCTCTCTCTCTCTCTCTCTCTCTCTCTCTCTCTCTCTTCCATCTCTCCCTGTGACAATGGGCACCTCTTCATCTGTACCTGAAGCCTCACCTCTCAAATGTTTAATAAAAAATCTGGCCACACTCTCCCTCACACCAGACATCAAGCCCAAACTTTTAATTAAATTCTGTACCCAAGATTGGCCTCCATATCCACTGGATAATGGCAATCATTGGCCTCCAGAAGGCTCCTTAGATCCAAACCTCCCCTGGGACCTTTTTAACTACTGCCAGCGTCTGGAAAAGTGGAGGGAGATTCCCTGCATTGAAGGTATTAGCCTTCCCACACAGCACCTTGTCTCTGCTCCTCCTGCCCTCCCCGTCAGGTCCTCCTTGCTTGCAATCCCCTCTCTTTCCCTACTTCTACTTCTGACTTCACAGATTCTTCCTCATTCAACCCAGCAGATGAACCCCCACATTCTCCCCAGCCCCATCTGCCCCTTCTCTTCTGCAATACCCTCCTCATCCTCTGCCTGATTCCATGGATCCTCAGCCTTCAATTTTATCCCCCTCCCCTCCGTCCTCTTCTGCCTGCTCCACTTCCTCCTCTTCCAAAGAGACACTCCCTTCCCCTCCCTCTCCTTCCTGTCCTCCGCCTGCCTCTCTCAGTCCTCCTTTTACCAGGTCTAAAGGACTCCTTCCCACCCCTAAGACAATCGCACCCCTTCGTGAGGTAGCTGGTCCCGAGGGTGTCATCAGAGTCCACGTGCCCTTCTCCAGGTCAGACATTACTCAGCTAGAGAGCAAGTTAGGCTCAATCACCACTAAACCCACCACTTACATTCGGGAGTTTCAATGGGTCCTGCAAACATATAGCCTCACTCATCATGACATATACATGCTCTTGGCGAATACACTTCTCCCCGAGGAAAGGCAATGGGTCTGGGAGCTAGCCCAAGCCCATGCTGATGAAAATCATAGGACCAATCCTGACCACCCCATGGGCTCTCATGCTGTCCCAGAGCAGGAACCCTATGGGATTACAACACCCCTGAAGGCTTACAGACTCATGACCTTTTTACATCCTGCCTCTTGGCGGGCCTGAAAAAGGCGACCCACAAGGCTGTTAACTTTAAAAAGGTGCAGGAGGTCATTCAAAGGAAGGAGGAAACACCTTCAGAATTCCTGGATAGACTAACCAAGGCCCTTCAACACTGCACATAACTCGACCCAGAAACCCCTGATGGCCGACATCTCTTAATGACATATGTTCTGGCCCAAAAATACTCTGACATTAAAGCCAAGCTTAAAAAGCTTGAACAGGGCCCTGCTACTCCTCAGACGGAAATCCTCGCTGTCTCTTTAAAGGTTTTTCATGGTAGAGAGGATGAAAGTGAATGCCCTAGGCAGAGAGCTGAAAATGCCAAATTCCAAATGTTGGCCCAGGTCATTCAGAGAAGGACATCACCACGCCGTCCCAATGTGACACCCCCTGGAGCTTGCTTCAAATGTGGTAAGGATTGTCCTTCGCCGAGAACACCCTACAACCCCTGCCCAACATGCCATCAAAGGAGACACTGGGGGGCAGACTGCCCAACAACCCGGAAGGGAGGTTGGTCAGCCACCCGGCAACCCCAGCCTCTCCTGGGCTTGGCAGAGGAGAAATGATGGAGCCCTGGGCCTTCCCTCCAAACTATTACCATCAAGAATCAAGAACCTAGGGTCACCTTCCTGGTGGATGGACGCTTCATTACCTTCCTTTTGGATACTGGTGCCACTTTTTCGGTCTTGAGGGAGTATTGGGGTTCTACCACACCCTCAATAACTCCTATTGTCGTGGTAGGAGGTAAACATATTTTCCCTCAAAATCCCTTTTGTCCTTCACTCACTCCTTTCTCGTTATGAGCCATTGCCCCATTCCCCTTCTGGAAAGGGACATACTCTCACTATTAAAAGTCACCATTCACATATCACCCCACACCTCTCCTACCTCTCATTTCCTCATGATGTTCCTAGGGGCAGATACACCTCCTTCATGCACTCTCCCACGACTATCTAAACCAGTTAACCCTGAGTTTTGGGACACAACTACACACTTTATGGCTAAATGCAGTCCTATTCATATTGTCTTACTGGACCCTTCAAGATATATTAGTCAACCATGATATCCACTCACAACCACAGCCTTCCTCGGATTAGAAGCCATCATCCAGGATTTATAATGAAAGGGGTATCTTAGGCCTACACACTCTCCTTTCAACACCCCCATTCTGGCAGTTAAGAAACCTAACGTGTCCTACAGGCTGGTTCTAGACCTTCCCCTTGTCTACTTCTCTGTGGTCCCCATCCACCCGCTAGTGTCCAACCCTTACACCCTCCTCTCTCAGATCCCTGCCACTACTACCCACTTCTTGGTTCTAAATTTGAAACATGCATTCTTTTCTATCCCCTTGTTCTCAGAATCTCAGGATATCTTTGCTTTTACTTGCACTGACTCTCACACCCGCCATTCTCATCAGCTTACCTGGACTGTCCTCCCACAGGGATTCGGGGATAGCACCCATCTCTTTGGCCAAGTTCTTGCCCAGGACCTCACATCCTTTCACCCGACCTGTCCTGACTCTACTCTCCTTCAATATGTCGATGACCTTCTTCTATGTAGTCCCTCTGGGAACACTCTCAATCCCACACTGCTCAGCTTCTTAATTTCCTAGCAGACAAGGGAAATAGGAAGTCTCCCCACAAGGCCCAGGTTTCCCAGTCTTCTGTCACCTTTCTTGGTTTTTGCCTTACACCCAGAAAAAAGGAAATAACACTGGATAGGAGGCAACTCCTCTCTGATCTTCCAGTGCCCCACACAAAAGCCAAAATACTATCATTCCTAGGACTAGCAGGTTATTTTAGGGCCTGGATCCCAAATTATTCTCTTCTATACAAATCCTGTATGAACTAGCAAAGGGACCCCCTAGTGAATCTCTTGCCTCCTCCCCAAACTACCACTTGCGCAGGCTTCAGCAACTTGTCTTAAAGGCACTTGCCCTTCACCTTCCTGATCTTTCAAGACCATTTCATGTATATGTCCATGAAAAAGGGAGGCAAGAACTTGGGGTCTTAGGTCAAAACTATGGGCCTACATTTGCACCTGTCGCATATTTGTCCAAGCAAATTGACCCTACCATCCGTGAGTGGGCCCCTTGCTTAAGAGCTCTGGCTGCTGGACAAATTTTACACAAAGAAGCCTCTAAGCTTACTTTTGGGGCCCCTTTAACTATCCACTCCCCACATCCCTTGAAGGATCTTTTAGCTTATAAGGGCTTTCAAACCCTTCCTCCATCCAGAGTTCTGTCACTCCTCACTTCCTTTCTGGAAAACCCTAATATTACTTTCCTCCCCTGCTCTGCACAGAACCCTGCTTCACTGCTCTCAATGACTCCCACGTCTAACACACCAACTCATAATTGGTTGGAAACCTTAGATGATTTCCTCCCCTGTCATTCTTCCATTTCTGAGAGACTACTAGCCAAGCCTGACCTTATCTGGTTTACTGATGGCAGTTCCTTTAGGCAGAATTGCACTCATTACTTTGGATATACTGTAGTTTCAGCCACTGAGATTATAGAGGCCAAAGCTCTGCCTTCAGGAACTACCAACCAGCAGTCTGAACTTATAGTAGCCACTCGTGCCTGCCTTCTAGCACAAGGCAAATCCCTAACCCTTTATACTGATTCAAAATATGTCTTCCATATCTTATCCCATGCTGCAATATGAAAGGAGCGAGGCCTACTTACCACCAAAGGTAATGTGATCACTAATTCGGCTCTTATAACCAATCTGATAAAGGCCTCCCACTTACCCACCCAGGTGGAAGTTGTCCATTGTAGGTCTAATTAGAAGGACGTCTCTCTTATCACTGAGGGCAATGCCAAAGCTGACCAGACGGAACAAATGGCTGCTACCACTTCCAATGATGGACCCCCTGGGGGACATATAATGGCCACTTTAGACAGCTCATCTGAAGCCCCTACTTCTTCCAGTAAGAACAAGGATCTCTTCAAGTTCCTTCATACTCTATTCCTTTCCAATTCTCAGTCTTTGACCCTCTTTTTACAGAGCTTCTTCTCGCTCACCCTCTCTGACAAAGCCATGCTACAGAATATAGCCTCTAATTGTCAGATCTGTCAGTGGACCAAAACTTATTCTCCTTTAAGGCCCAAACCTTTTCCTTCCCACCAAGCCCAGGGACACATTCCCACTGCTGACTGGCAGGTAGACTTCACCAACATGCTCACAGTATGGCGCACTAAATACCTCCTTGTCTTTGTGGACACTTTCTCTGGTTGGATTGAGGCATTTCCCACTTCCAATAAAACGGCTTCCACTGTAGCTTTAATCTTACTGACAGACATCATCCCCAGGTTTGGTATGCCCACTTCTCTACAATATGACAATGGCCCTGAGTTTATTTCTAGAATCACACAAAAGGTCTCTCAAGCCCTCTCCTTCAAGTGGCATTTCCACTGTCCATATTATCCCCAAGCTTCAGGGAAAGTGGAAAGGGTAAATTGTACTCTAAAGGAAGTCCTTACCAAATTGACAATGGAATTAAACTTAGACTGGGTCAAACTCCTTCCCTTGGATTTGCGTCGAATCAGAGCTCTCCCTAAAAACCATCTTTACTGTCTCCCTTTGAGATAATGTATGGAAGACCTCTTATACCCCCTGGGTTGGTCATTTCACAAGGACCTCTCACCCGAGATTTGTCTTTGCCTCTTTTGTATAATCTCCGCTCGGAACTCTGGAAATATCAGGACTGGCTTCATCCGGACCCAGTGTCCTCTCCAAACACTCCTCCCTTAACACCTGGGAGTCTAGTATATTATAATACCCCAGAGGAGAAAGGGACTCTTGCCCCAAAATGGGAAGGCCCCTCTCCTGTCATTCTCTGTACCCCCACTGCCGCCAAACTCTCCTTACCAGACAACCGTCTAACTCCCTGGATTCACATTTCTAGGTTGAAGCCATATCACCAGGAGGCCCCACCTGCTGACGACAGGACCAACCCAGAGGAACTCCAAGAATCACCTCCTGAACCTCCCATTAACTCCTGCTCTCCACACTCATCTCACCCATTTAAGTTGCGGCTCACACGGTGTTCCATGCAGCCCAATTCCTCTTTAAAAAGTCACAATGGGCTCTCTCAACACCCTAATCTTCTGTAACTGCTTGTTTTTTGTGCTCTGCTTATTTTCTGTGCTCTATCAGGACTGGTCTTTACCCTCCTCTCCTACCATGTATTTATTCACTCTTCAGGAACGATACTCAGAACATGGCATGTAGAAGGTCCGTGCAGTGGATGCAACTACTTGCTTCATCCACAACTGCACCTCTATTTCCCTAAAATTGTCACCTTCAAGGACCTTCGTCCCTGGTAGCTGGAACTGGCTTTTCATTTGCTTCCTTTTTGATCAAACAAAAGACTATTGTCATTGGTGGCCTGAGATATATAATGGGTGCCCCTATTGGTCATGCAGGTTCCATGATGAACATGGTAGCTATTCTTACCACTCACTTGGTTACCCTAAAGTGTGGACTTCTAGTTACCTAAAGTGGGATAAAGTCTCTTTATCTGATAACAATGGATGGTATACTTTAGATATACCTGACCCCAAGGCCAAACGTTGGGACTATGTTGAGTTTGCTGTCTATGCTCGGAAAACCTCAGCCAGACCCACAGGGTGGATGACAGTTGGCCGCACCCTGATTATGCCACCTAAGGCAACCATCCAGGTAGTCGAACACATTAAGGAGTCAGAATCAAAACTTTTAGATCTTATCCATAGCTCATCCACAAAGGATTCAGACCCTTCAACCCCCTCAGGTCCCCCTGACACATGGCTCAATTTGTTACACCAATCTCTTCGATTATTAAACTCCACCCCTCTTTCTGTGCCTCCTTCTCAGTGCTTTCTCTGTGCTTCACTTAGGCCCATTAGCGGCAGGAAATATTTCAGCAAAAACCTACAATTTCTCTAAGAAAGGACAACCCCTACATGTGACACGTATCCCTCTGTGGGAAAGATATTTCACCAATACTTTATTTGCTTTCATCTGTTTCCACCTGCCAATAATGAATCCTTTACCCATTTGTTCCTTGAGCTTAAGCACCCAATCGAGCCCTGCATTGATGCAACCTGGACAATTCCTCTGGTGTAATGGGTCTTTAAGTACCTCAACCATCAATGTCTCTGGCACCTGTTTCTTGGTTACTGTAGTTCCTCAGCTGTCTTTGTATACTCCCACTGAATTCCGACAGTTGGCCCTACCTTCCTGAACCCGTAGGGCAGTCTTTCTGCCGGTTCTGGTAGGCCTCACTTTAACAACCTCAGTGGCGGGTCTCGGACTCTCTGGTGGAGCAATAGGTCATGCTCTATGGGCATTCAAAGACCTGGAACAAAAACTGCAGGAAGCACTCGATACCACTGCTGAGTCTCTGGGCTCCTTGCAGCGCCAGGTTACTTCATTGGCACAAGTGGCTTTACAGAACCAAAGGGCAATTGATCTTCTCACTGCAGAAAAAGTGGGTACATGCCTATTCCTCAGAGAGGAATGTTGCTCTTATGTTAATGAATCTGGGCTGATAGAAAAAAATGTTGTTAAATTGCAGAAATTATTGACCAAATTGCTCAAACCTAGCTCCTCCAATCCCATAACAGGGTTCTTCCAATCCTATCTTGCCATGTACTTACTACCTATCTTGGGGCCCCTTATTGGGATGCTCCCTTTTTTTGCTCTCTTGCTATGCATAATGAAGTTCCTTCAAACCCAACTGCAAAAAATTTCTAATCAAAATTTCAACCAGCTTTTGCTTAGGCACTACCATCCTCTGATGACCGATGAACCCCTAACATCTCCAAGAGAACAGTTCACTCAGTGATGAAGCTCACTACCAGGCACGATGGAATGCAACGTACATCAGACAGCGGGAGGCAACGAGCTTGGAGAACCTCTTAATCTGCCATCCTGGATTCATGAGTCTTTATGACCTTCTAAGCTTCCTCATGACCCTTGGCCTCTTCTATGTCAGTCCCCCAAAATGGAACTTCTGCCAAAAATTGACCTTTGCTTTAATTTTTATCTTCATTCTGTTTTATTCGCTCTGATCTTCTTCAAGTGCTGGTGACGCCATGACCAGGCAACGCTTCCAGTATTTCCTAGAGTCTCTGTTACAGGACCAGTAGCTGATACCAACAATCTCCTCCATCCAGGACTGGTTTCATGCCATCGACAAATTGTGGCATCAGGGAACTTTCATAGACTTTACCCCTACTGAAGTAGCTATCTATACCACTGGCTTTTCTTTCTGGCTGCCATGATATCCCCAGACCTGGTCCCCGAGCATTTGTCCACTTCCCTTTCTAGGCCCCACAGCACCCCCACACAGCAGGCAGCAGACACAAATGACAAACAATGCCCCACTTTCTAAGAAAACAAAAAGGGAGGAATGTTATGAAAAGTATAAATGGCAGCCATACCCCAGAGAAAAACCCCAACATGGCACCTAAGGACTTCTTCTTCGTACCTTCTTCTTTTCTGCAGTGGCGTTAAAAGTCCCCGCCCTTGTTAACTCTGCAGCCAGCGCCAATTTCAAATCTCACTGGTGGGGAACCTTAGCCCCAATGAGAATTAATTCCTGGGCTCCGGAGCTGATATCTGAAAAAACTTATTCTCAGAACATGAGACCAAACCACAAACCCACAACCACACCCACAAAGGCACCTCCTTCCCCCAAGTAGGTCTGTGACTATTCGGAGTGTTCTCTGACTGCTGGGCCATACTATGTTCCTCTAAAATGGCCTGTCTTGTCTCAGATCTGGTTTCTCCGGTCAACTCTGTGAAGTTGACAGGAACCAGTGGTGAGCCACTACCTTCTTTCTCAGGAAAGGCCCCTCTTCAGAGCTCTTCTGGCATTTGGACATCTTCAAATCAGTAGGTACCAAGAAAGACTGACCCTCTCCTTGGTAAATCCAAACAAGTGAGACAACTGGGACTGGGACTGGGACTGGCTCGGGGTGCCTGGCTTCCTGGATCCCAAGTTCAGAGAGTTCCAACACCAAGGAAGTGAGGTGAGGTCACTTGCTTCAGGAACTGAATGAGGTCACTGCCTTGGCAACCACTTTGTTTTAGCAGTTGCTTCTTATGGTCCCTTTAGATGGAGGCTGCCCCTACTTCCTGTGACCCTTTCATAAGTTAGAATGGGATATAATCCATAGGCTCTCAGGAACAGCTCTCCAAAAGGCCTGGTTTGGTCCGTCTCCTCTACATTAAAAAGACAGAGGCTGATTCAGACACCAAACTTCATCCTACCAGGTTGTTTTCCATGGAAGATGACTTTTGCTCTCTCAGGTCCTTCATAGCTGCCTACATCTTCTCCAGGGATCATTTCTGCACATACCTTTGAGGTTCTCATCAGGTGGAAGATCCCATACATTCCTGTATTGTAAGACCAACACTGTCATTGCTTTTCTGTAAAGTTAGATTGAGGGAACAGTGTATGGTTAGTGTTAATAACATTTTCAATTTTGCTTAGGAACCATTCTGCTCGATGAACAATGGTATTGGGAACCTGTGATATTTATAAGAATATAGAGGTGAAATATATGAACGAAAAGAGAAATCTAAGTAAGATTTGAAGCCCAGAAGGTCATTGGGTTCTTGATTGGGATACTTAGCATTGAATTACGTTCTGCACAGATGTCTCAGATAAATCGATATACAATGGCATAGGACCTTGTACCTTGGATGATTGAATGTAGAAGAGAACATCCAGTCAAAAAGGGATAGTCGGTAGGATTTGGAAGACAGTAGGTAGGTTTAGGAAGAAGAGTGAATATAGGATTTGGACCAAAGTTTTTTAGCAATAGGGTTTCAGTTAGAGAGTGAATGTTAGTGATAGCACATGTGAAGATTCAGTCACAATGATGAACTGGGGAAAATATGTAGGAAAGCAGATATCAATAGACACATTACAAAATCATTCAAAGTGTAAAGTGAGTGACAGCTTTAGACGTATTCAAAGGGTTGAGTTTGAATATATAATCTTTGAAAGAAACAAATATGTAGTCACCAATAGGATTTTCATTTGAGATCATTAGGCAACCTGGACATGGATGTTTTTAGTAATCCAGGATCACTTTCCATTTAGGTATGGTACAATCATAAGTGAGAACTTTGCTTTTTCTGTTCAGAATATTACTGTGATAAAATGTATATGTAGATCAGGTTACATGTATTTGTTCCACCATTTCTGGGAGCAATATTTTGAAGACGTATAAATTAGTATTGGGGGTACAAAGAGGTGTACTCTGTGTCTATGAATATAGAGATAATACATGAATAGACCATACTGTGAATAAATAATATAACTGGTTCCACTTTAAATAATGGATTGAATTGATATCTGTAACTAAGTAAGAAATCTTATATTGATATACAATCATTCTTTCCAACCACTTATACATTTAAAGGTAATATTAGGGTTATGGTTTATCATGACGGGTGTTTTGCTTCAAATATGATAAAGGAAATCGAAAATAATGTGTTTGGAAAGAAGTCTCATGAAAAGAGCAGTCAAGAAACATGGAGGAATACATGGGTTCTGAAGCAGGAAGTGATTTGAAGTTAAACAAATGCGTATAAATTTGCTAAATTGTGGATTAAATATTTATATATCCTCTGATGTGCATAAACTGAAGAAATAGTAATGTTCCAGTGTTGAATAAAAATGAACGTCAAAATGCACATCATGTCCCATAGGAATCTAATCTACTTGCATTGATGTTAAACTCGTGTCAGTTACTGTAGAAATATTATGATTTGGCTTTTTCTTTTGGTGTTATAATACAATTTATTTTAGTACTAGCATGCCACAGAATGTAGAGGAAGGAACAATGGATTATTATTATCATTGTGATAATTTAAGGTTTTATATCACATTAAGCTATAATATGGCATAATATATCTTATGAATTAGAGAAAAATTTTTTAAAAAACCTATTATTTAAGGACCATATGCACTGACAATTTAAATGGCTTTCTCGTGATTTCAATTTCTATCCATTGTGTATTAATTGCCAAGTATTTATTTTAGTACTTTTCATATTCATAATTGATATAAAGTCAATTGTTTAATTCTTCTTGTAAGTAGTTACTTATTACAGCAGGGACATTATTAATAATTATAAATCTTTATAAGAAAAATGGTACAAAGTTATTTTCATGCAAAATTAAGAATAATTGCCTTCTCTGAATGTTTGATTGTTAATACATATAACAAAGAGCTTTTGATGAGTCTCTTCCCCAGTAAAACATAAAATGCAAAGATATAGTTGGGTATGTATGTCCAAATAAAGATAAGAAGAAATACACATTATTAGCTAGAAACAATTAAATAAAAGATGAAAAGAAAAATCCATTACATTGTACGAACTTGTCAGATGAGGTAGTATTCTGGAAGAATAGCCTAAGGCTAGACCTGGTCCATGACAAAATATTAACTAAAAAAATGAAATATGAAAAATATAGGAAATGCTATGAATTTTTCATGAAGGTAGGTGTATTATCCTTTAATCTCATTTTATGTGCATTTTCAAAAGCCAAATTTCTGGTAAAATAAATTTGTGATAGTTACAACTACACAAAACGAAGTTTCTGCTTAGCAAAATGAATGCATCTCAACCCTTTTTTAGCTGATTTCTTCCCACTCAATTTTAAACCTTTATTTATTTATTTATTTTTATTGGTTGTTCAAAACATTACAAAGCTCATGATATATCATCTTTGATACATTTTTCTCATTTGGTTTATGAACTCCCATTTTTTCCCCAAATAAGAATTGCAGAAACACATTGCTTACACATTCACATTTTTACATAATGGCATATTAGTGACTGTTGTATTCTTCTACCTTTCCTATCCCCTACTATCCCCCCTCCCCTGCCCTCCCATCTTCCCTCTCTACCTCATGTGCTGTTGTTTAATTCTCTCCATTATTTAGGCCCCATTTCCCCTCACAACCTATTATGTGTAATTTTGTGTATCATTGAGGGTATTCTACCATTTCCATATGCTTTCTGTTCTCTCTCCCTTTCTCTCCCCCCACACGTCTTTGTATAATGTTAATCTTTTCCTCATGCTCTTCCTCCCTTTCTGTTCTTAGTTGCTCTCTTTATATCAAAGAAGACATTTGGCATTTGTTTTTTTAAGGATTGGCTAGCTTTGCTTAGCATATTCTGCTCTAATGCCATACATTTCACTGCAAATTCTATGATTTTGTAATTTTTTAGTGCTGCGTAATACTCCATTGTGTGTAGATTCCACATTTTTTTTATCCATTCATCTATTGAAGGGCATCTAAGTTGGTTCCACAGTCTAGCTGTTGTGAATTGTGCCGCTATGATCATTGATGTGGCAGTATACCAATAGTACGCTGTTTTAAGATCCTCAGGGAATAGTCCAAGAAGTGTGATAGCTTGGTCAAATGGTGGATCCATTCCCAGCTTTCCCAGGAATCTCCATACTGCTTTCCAAATTGGCTGCACCAATTTGCAGTCCCACCAGCAGTGTACAAGTGTCCCCTTTTCCCCACATCCTCGCCAACACTTACTGTTGTTTGACTTCCTAATGGCTGCCGATCTTACTGGAGTGAGATGGTATCCTAGGGTGGTTTTGATTTGCATTTCTCTGACTGCTAGTGATTGTGAGCATTTTTTCATGTACTTGTTGATTGATTGTATGTCCTCCTCTGTGAAGTGTCTGTTCAGGTCCTTGGCCCATTTGTTGATTGGGTTATTTGTTACCTTACTTTTTAATTTTTTGAGTTCTTTGTATATTTTGGATATTAGGGCTTTATCTGAAGTGTGAGGGGTAAAAATTTGTTCCCAGGATGTAGGTTCTCTATTTACCTCTCTTATTGTTTCTCTTGCTGAGAAAAAAAAAAAAACTTTTAGTTTAAGTAAGTCCCATTAATTTATTCTTGTTATTAACTCTTGGGCTATGGGTGTCCTATTAAGGAATTTGGAGCCCGACCCCACAGAATGTAGATCGTAGCCAACTTTTTCTTCTATCAGATGCAGTGTCTCTGATTTGATATCTAGTTCCTTGATCCATTTTGAGTTAACTTCCTTGCTTGGCGAGAGAAAGGGATTCAGTGTCATTTTGTTGCATATCGATTTCCAATTTTTCTAGCACCATTTGTCCTTCGTATATTGCAGGTTTTTAGCCCCTTTTATCAAATATAAGAAAGTTGTAATTTTGTGGAATGGTTTCTGTGTCCTCTATTCTGTACCATTGGTCCACCTGCCTGTTTTGGTACCAGTACCATGCTGTTTTTGTTACTATTGCTTTGTAGTACAGTTTGAAGTCTGGTATCGCTATACCTCCAGATTCAAACATCCTGCTTAGAATTGCTGTTGCTATTCTGGGTCTTTTGTTTTTCCATATGAATTTCATGATTGCTTTATCTTTTCTACAAGAAATGTCGATGGGATTTTGATTCGCATCAATTTAAACCTGTAGAGAATTTGGGTAATATCGCCATTTTGATGATGCTACTTCTGCCTATCCATGAATTGGGTATATTTTTCCATATTCTAAGATCTTCTTCTATCTCTTTATGTTTCTGTAGTTTTCATTTATAAATCTTTCACCTCTTTTGTTAGGTTGATTCCCAACTATTTAATTGTTTTTCCAATTATCTTATTTTCTTTGAGGATATTTTGAATGGAGTGGTTTTCCTCATTTCCATTTCAGAAGTTTTGCTGCTGATATACAGGAATGCCTTTGATTTATGCGTGTTGATTGTATATCTTGCCACTTTGCTGAATTTATTTATTAACTCTAGCAGTTCCTCTGTAGACCCTTTTGGGTCTGTTAAATATATTATCATGTCATCCGCAAATAGCGATAATTTAAGTTCTTCTTTTCCTAGTTTTATGCCTTTAATTTCTTTTGTCTGTCTAATTGCTATGCCTAGTATTTCAAGAACTGAATTAAATAGAAGTGGTGATAGAGGGCATCCCTCTTGTTCCAGATTTTAGAGGGAATGCCTTCAGCTTTTCTCAATTTAGGATGATGCCAGCCTGAGGTTTAGCATATATAGCTTTTACAATCTTGAGGTAAGTTCCTGTTATCCCTAGTTTTTCTAGTGTTTTCAACATAAAGGGATGCTGAACTATGTCGAATGTTTTTTCTGAATCTATCGATACGATCATATGGTTGTTGTCTTTAAGTCTATTGATGTGGTGAATAGCATTTATTGATTTCCGTATAATGAACCAGCCTTGCATCCCAGGGATGAATCCTACATGATCATGGTGCATAATTTTTTTGATATGCTTTTGTATTCGATTCACCAAGATTTTATTGAGAAATTTTGCATCCAAGTTTATTAGAGATATTGGTCTGTAGTTTTCTTTCTTTGAAGTGTCTTTGTCTGGTTTTGGGATCAGGGTGATATTGGCCTCATAGAATGAATTTGGAAGAGTTCCTTCTTTTTCTATTTCTTGAAATAGCTTGGAAAGTATTGGTATTAATTCCTTTTTGAAGGTTTTGTAGATCTCTGCTGTATACCCATCCGGTCCATGGCTTTTTTTGGTTGGTAGTATTTTGATGGCTTCTTCTATTTCTTCCTTTGTTATTGGTCTGTTTAAATTGTGTGTGTCTTCCTGACTCAATCTGGGCAGATCGCATGACTTAAGAAGTTTATTGATATCTTCACTATCATCTATTTTATTGGAACATAGGGTTTCCATATACTTTCTAATTATCTCCTTATTTCTGTAGTGTCTGTTGTGATATTGCCTTTTTCATCCCGTATGTTAGTAATTTGAGTTCTCTCTTTTCTTCTCTTCCTTAGCATGGCTAAGGGCCTGTAAATCTTATTTATTTTTTCAAAGAACCAACTTTTAGTTTTATCAATATTTTCAATTTTTTTTGTTTCAATTTCGTTGATTTCTGCTCTAATTTTAATTATTTCTTGTCTTCTACTACATTTGCTGTTGTTTTGCTCTTCCATTTCTAGGTTTTTGAGGTGTAGTGTGAGTTCATTTATTTGCTGTTTTTTTCTTTTTTTTTTTTTTTTTGAGGAAAGAACTCCAAGAAATGAATTTCCCTCTTAAAACTGCTTTCATTGTGTCCCATAGATTCCAGTATGTTGTGTCTGTATTGTCATTTGTCTCTACGAATTTTTTTATCTCCTCCTTTATGTCTTCTGTAAACCATTGATCATTCAGTAGCATGTTGTTCATTTTCCATGTGATGTAGGATTTTTCCTTCCTTCTTTTATCATTGATTTCCAGATTCATTCCATTATGATCAGATATGGTGCATGGTATTATCTCCACGACTTTATATTTACTAAGAATTGCCCTATGGCATAATATATTGTCTATCTTTGAGTAGGATCCATGTGCTGCTGAGAAGAACGTGTCTCCACTTTTTGATGGTTGATATATTCTATATATGTCGGTGAAGTCTAGGTTACTGATTTTGCTGTTGAATTCTATAGTTTCTTTATTCAGTTTTTGTCTAGAGGATCTGTCTAATGGCTAGAGCGGTGTGTTGAAGTCACCCATAATTATTGTGTTGTAGTTTATTTGACTCTTGAACTTGAGGCGAGTTTGTTTTATGAGTGTTGCAGCTCAATTGTTTGGTGCATACAAATTGATAATGGTTATGTATTGTTGGTGCAAGGTTCCTTTTAACAGTATATAGTGTCCTTCTTTATCCCTTTTGATTAACGTAGGTTTGAAGTTGATTTTATTCGATATGAGTATGGCCACTCCTGCTTGCTTCCGAGGGTCATGTGAGTGGTATGATTTTTCCCAAACTTTTAATTTCAGCCTCTGTATGTCTTTACCTATCATATGAGTCTCCTGAAGGCAGCATATTGTTGGATTTTTTTTTTTTTTTTGATCAAGGTTACTAGCTTATGTCTCTTGATTGGTGAGTTTAGGCCATTAACATTTAAGGTTACAATTGAAATATGATTTCTACTTCCAGTCATGTTTGTTTGTTTGTTTATTTATTTATTTATTTATTCATTTATTTATTTATTTTGGTTAGTTTTTACTTTTTGGTTATTTTCCTCTCCCTTTACTGAGATACCTCCTGCTGCTAGTTTCAGGCATTACTTTTCAAATCCTCTTCTTGTAGTATTTTGCTCAAAATGCTTTGCACTGCTGGTGTTCTGGCTGTAAATTCTTTTAGCTTTTGTTTATCGTGAAAGACTTAAATTTCATTGTCAAATCTGAAGCTTAATTTTGCTGGATACAGTATTCTTGGTTGGAATCCATTATTTTTGAGCGTTTGAAATACTTTGTTCCAGGATCTTCTTGCTTTCAAAGTTTGTGATGAAAAAAATCAGTCGTTAACTTAATTGGTTTACCCCTGAATGTAACCTGCCTACTTTCTCTCGTAGCTTTTAATATTCTCTCTTTGTTCTGTATGTCCTTGTTCTGGCTATCTTCATAAATATTTGTCTTGGAGTTGGTCTATTATGGTTTTGAATGCTTGGGGTCCTGTAGGCTTCCAGGATTTGGCAATCCATTCCATCTTTCATCTCTGGGAAATTTTCTAGAATTTTTTCATTTAATATGTTGTCCATTCCTTTGGTTTGAATCTCTATGCCTTTTTCTATCCCAATGACTCTCAAATTTGTTTTTTTTATGACATCCCATATCTCTTGAATAGATTGCTCATGGGATTTAAGCATCTTTTCTGTGTTTACTCTATTCTTTTCAAGTTGATAAACTTTGTCTTCATTATCTGACGTTCTAACTTCTACTTGATCTAGTCTATTTGTAATACTCTTCGTTTGAGTTTTTAATTTGGTTTATACTTTCCTGCATTTCTAGGATTACTGTTTGATATTTCTTTTTAATGTCTCTATCTCCTGGTAAAGCTCATTCTTTGCCATTTGAATTTGTTTGTTTATTTGATTTTCAAAATATACTTTTATTGCTTGGACTTGCTGCCTCATGTCTTCTCTAATATTCCTTTCCATCTGAGTTAGGTATGCCTTGAGTTTTTTCCCTATCCCTATTTCTGATGCTTCACGGTCCTCCTTTAGAATTTAGTTGTTCTGCATTTTTCGCACACCTTTTTTTCCCTTGTTTTTTCATGATGTTCACGTTACTTTTCAGCTCAATTTGATTGCTGTGTTTCTGCTTTCTTCAATAGATTTGTTTTGGTTTTATATATCTCTGTTGTCTCTCTTTTGTGTTTGTAGACTATGCCTGCAAAAGTGGATTCCACTTGGAAGGAATTCCGACAGCTGAGCTCCAGTGATGTCACCTGTCTGCTATGGCGGGCCCCAGGCTCCTTGCCGGGGTGTTTGAATGGGGGGGTGGGACTGGACTGTCTCTGGTTGGTTTCACCTCCCGGTCGCTGGCGGGCGGGCGGTCTCCAGCCATCCAGTCGTGCAATCAGCGAATGGGCTGTCACCGGCGGGCGGGTGATCTCTAGCTGCCCAATTGCGCAGGCTGCCAGCGGGTGATTGGTTGCTGGTGGGCAGGCGTTCTCCAGCCTCCTAGTCACGCGTGTCTGTCCTCTGGTCCCCTGGTTTCCTCTGCGAGGCCTGATTTCCCCTGCTACACCAGATTTCCCCTGAGTGATGCCTCTTGGCAGCTCAAACTGTACTCTTTGCCTGCCGTTCCTTGGGTGTGGAGTGTGTCTATTGGGAACACTGGCACTCTATTGTTTTGATTTTTTCCGTTTGCCCCACCCATTGCGCTGGCTAGACAAGTTTTGTTTTCACCCGTGATGGGAGGGGAAGTTGAAGGTCAGGTGCCACTAGTTTTCCCCCCGTCTTTATGAAGGCTTTCTCTGGTAATCCCTCCCCCGGAAAGCCTAAGAGAGAATTTTTGCGAATTACCTGCTGTATGGGAGATAAGCAGAGTAACACACACCTGTTTTGTTGTTGCAATCTTTCGGAGAGTGGTGGTGGATACTTCAGCTCTCCAGGATGGTGGCCGTTGGTTTCCTCGGTGGAGTTTCGGTTGTGGGGGATAGAACTGTAACACTTTCTTCCCCATCTGAAATCCCGAACTCAGCCCCGGGCTCAGTGGCGGGTGAGCCAGCCGGATTCCACAGAATCCGCAGCAACGTTTCTCCCTGCATGCTGGTCGCTTCACGGTGGAGGCCCGCCGTCTGTAGCCACGGCATGGGCCGCACGGATCAGCCACCCCAGATCTTCGGTCGCATAGTTGGCTCTTGTTTGAGACTCAATTACAGGACCTCGGTGGTGGAAATCATTCTTCTAGGTTCCAGGCACACCCATTTTTCTGTAAGATCCTAACAAGATACTTTTTCGTCATTCTAACTCCTTATTCACATGTGAAGTTGTGCAGTACAAAGGGTGTGATGCACTCTATTCATGGCCATCTTGCAATGTCAAAATATTAGGATTTCTATGCACCATTTACTGAAGATAGTTTTCAGTACTAGTAAACCAAAATGTTATTTCAGGTGGATGAATATTTCTGAGAATAATCTTTTGAAAAGTAGATTATAAATCCACATACATGAATATGAATGAAATTTGGGAGTGCATAATAAGACACATATATTTCATATTTTGAAAAATCTGGAGGGTATATATATATATATATATATATATATATATATATATATATACACAGACACACACAGAGAGACATTAAAAAGTAGCATTATATATGCCAATCGAAATTCATCATGAAATACATATCATCCCCAGATTCAAAAATATTTATTTTACTGAACATGGATTTATGTATAATGCTATTTAAATAGGAGGATCACCCATAGGTTGAATTCTCAGTTCCAACAGCTTTTAGAAGGAGTGATATCTTCTCACAATTTCTATATGCCAAGTCAGCCACCTCACCAAAAATATACGTGTGATACCAGGTATGAATCTATATGTGCATATAAAACTACATGTGCTAAATAGGCTACAGAGAAAGGGAGACAGGAATTCACATATTTGTTAACTTTAAAAAAACATGGAGAATACTTTCAACCAAATAATTGACTAGATTCATAACTCCTACCCTATATAATGCAAAAGGCAAGTCCAACTATACACGATGCCTCCTCTGAACTGCTTGTATTTCAATTCTGTTTGGGTTATTATTCTAGTCAGAGTTTAGTAGCGTAGGGGTTAGTGTGAGGGATTCACTATTTTGACTGGAAAATTATAAAATGAATCCAATGTGTATGCAAATATGTGCTACAAAAAATTGTTCCCACTGTCATCCAGAACAATGGCTTGACATTACCTAGTCCCCAAGTAAGACAAAATTAGAGGAGAAGAGTTAGAAAATCTGTGAATACATATTTGGAATAGAATATGCTAAGGAGTTTCCAAAAGTAAGGGACAGGGTAAACACTCCACAAACTGGAGCTCTTCTGGCCTAAAGACTTCTTGTGGAACTGCCTCTGAGGTTGGGCACTTGAAACATATGTTGTTGTCAAGTGTTTTAGCTTCGTTTCTAGTGAGACCAATAAAGGTGGGTCTGCATCTATGTGATCTGGAGGACATGGTTTCTTATTTTCCACTGAACATGAGCACCAGTGCTGAATTTGCTATTTGTAGCTAAACTGTGGCCCCTGGGGTCTAAGTGTCTCCCCGTGTGGACTGTGAAGCCATTTTGTGATCCTAAAGTTTTCATGGTGTTTCTTGCAGCTTCACTGGGAGTTTGGTATTTGCTTCACAAAATACAAAGAGGTCAACTGGGACACAGTGCTGGAGGGAGTTCTGTCACGTGTGGTGGGTCAGTTTTTGCAGGACAATGCACCAACCATGCTTCTATCCCACATAACTTTCCCCATTGACCATAGCAACTTGATTCTGAAACTTTCCCTGAAACTTCTCAATATTACAAGATGCCTTTACATAGAAGGGACTGCTTGCTGCACCATGTCAGTCACAAGACATTTGGAAGCTAATGGCAGATCCACATGGCCCCACCACAAATGTTTTATCACACACCTGCCCACTACTGCTCTAGGCCAAGTACTCAGCAGGCTCCAATTTATTGGCATCTCTGTTCTACACCATTTTCATGAAACTCAGTCAATCAAGGCACTGTCTGGTATACTCATGATCAGCAACAGGACATCCAAAGTTTCTCCAGTGCCACCTGGTCATGGGAATTTCAAAAATTTCTTGATATTTATCTAGCCATTTTTGAAAGATGAAGTTGGAGGCACTGTACGTTTCAAATCAATCCAGAACCATTAAATTTTGAGGAAGCTCATGTCAATGAAAGCTATGGAGAATTCTCACAGGCAAGGCTTCCCAAAGATTGGCTAAATGGTCACGTGAATCCAGGCCCATTGAGGTCTACAATGTGAGGTCCAAGTGTGTTTTGACTCTCAACTATGGCTGCCAAGTCTTTCAGAATAAAATCATGTGATATCTTGGCTGTGATTCCCAGTGCTTTGTGGAAATACAACCTGGGCATACATCTCAGTTTCCAAGGACGACTCTCATGCGTGGACTCATAACATCCCAACACAATTCATGGCAATACATCTCTGAGGTCAGTTCCAGAACTCAGTCTCTTAGGGGAATCACACCAGAGTTCATGTCAAGGTGGACCCAGTCATCTCTTCCAACCACCACACAAGTGACCACAATTAAAACCAACACACTCCCACATGGCCCTCATGATCTTTCATATAAACACTCTTCATAACCTCTGGTTGAATGTTTCTATGAGGGGTGCAGACCAAGAAAGTCTCCAAAATAATCTCCCTTGCCCCTAATGTGCCTAAAAACAGGGTGGCTTGGACACCCTTCCTGTGAACCTGGTGTGATCACATAGGCCTGCTGGTAATACTTCTCTGCTTCTCCAATTTGAGGACTACTGACTGTGGGGTTTAGATTCTTTGTCTGAATTGGAGACATGAGGAAACCCAAGCTCCTACGGGCTAGCCTCTGGAGGGCTTTGAAGAAATTATTTGACCCAAAGCATTCCTATTCTAACTTGATGTAGATCTAGAACCTCACAAAGGAAGGGGAGAGAATTCATCCAGAATGACTGCTCTTTTGGCTATTTTGGTTTTGTATGCACACATGGGATCCTTCTTTAGATCCATCAGGTGCTGATAATCTAAGCCTAAGCCTCACACAGGGCCAAAAGGCTGATTCAGACACATCCTTTCCAAAGGAATTAAGCAAAAAGCCTCAGGTGATGCCCATTCATTTCCATGTGAAAACAGTTTTTTTCAGGCTTCAAAAAGGGGTGGTCTGAGGCAAAGACCTTTCAGACATTCAGGGCAGCAGAACAATTGGTAATTAAAAGGCCCAAAGCAGGGTTTCTCCACTGAGACTCTCCTGATCACACTGATACCTGAGTTTTCTGAGATGCTCGCCATTCCCTTCAGCTATCCAGTACATGGCGATGTCACAGGGCTTGGAAGTGGTACATATATTGGACACAAAACCATGAGCCTATTCTGGAGAGTGGCCAGAATTCAGGAAGAAAGCAGAAACTTTGAAAGATAGCAAGTGTTGCCCATCGATAAGGCAAGCTGAAATCCATTCATAAATTGGGCAGGATGAATGCTGGGAAGCTTTCAACTAGACAGGACATATCAATTGATGCATTCTCTTTTCTAATGTCTACAACCATGGACACCGTGGGATACACAGACATAGAAACACTCGCCTTGTCAAACGACTTACTCGAAACAGTCTACACCAAACCAAACATACCGACTTTCCTACCTATTCTGAGAACATGAGACAAATATACAAACTCACACCCACACCCACAAAGGCACCTCCTTCCCCGAAGTAGGTCTGTGACTATCCAGAGTTTCTCTAATTGTGGACCATATTTTATTCCCACAAAATGGCCTGTCCTGTCTCAGATCTGGTCTCTTTGGTCAACATTTTGAACTACTGAGGAGCCAGCGGTAATCCAATACCTGCTTTCTCAGTAAAGGTGACTTTTCAGAGCTTTCTGGCATTTGGCCATCCTCACATCAGTAGGTACCAAGAAAGACTAAATCTGTCCTTGGTAAATCCAAGCAAGTGAGACCCCTGGGAGTGGGACTGGGACTGGATTTTGGTGACTGGCTTCCTGGATCCCAAGTTCAGAGAGTTCTGTCACCAAGGTTGTGAGGTGAGGTCACTTCCTTCAGAAAGTGAATAAGGTCACTGCCTTGGCAACCACGTTGTCCTAACAGTTGCTTCAAAGAGTCCCATGAAATGGAGGCTGCCCCTACTTCCTGTGACACTTTCACAACTTAGAATGGTATATCAACCATAGGCACCCTGGAACAGCTCTCAACACAGGCCTGGTTGGGTCCTTCTTCTCTAAATTAAGAAGACAGAGGCTGATTCAGACACATTCCTTCATCCTGACCAAGTTTTTTACAATGAAAGATGACTTTTGCTCTCTCAGTTCCTACATAGCTGCCTACAACTTCTGCAGGGATCATTTTTGCATGGACCTTTGAGTTTCTCAGTAGTTTGAAGGAATCCTACATTTTTGTATTGTAAGACCATCTCTGTCCCTGCTCTTCTGTAAAGTTAGATTGAGGCAACAGTGTATGGTTAGGGTTAATAACAGGTTTGATTTGGGTTAGGAATCATTCAGCTGGATGAATAATGGTATTGATGACCTGCGATAATTACAAGAATATATAGGTAAAATATAAGTATGAAAACAGAAATCTATGTAAGATTTAAAACCCAGAAGTGTATTAGGACCTTGATTGTGATACTTAGCTTTGATTTATTTTCTGCACAGATGTCTCAGGTACATCGATATACAATTGCATTGGACCTTGTGCCTTGGATGATTGATTGTCAAAGATAACTTCCAGTCAAAAAGTGATAGTCGGTAAGATTAAGAAGATAGTCGGTAGTTTAGAAAGGAGAGTGAGTATAGAATTTGCACCAAAAGTTCTTTAGCTATAGCTTCTCGGGTATAGAGTAAATGTAAATGTCAGCACATGTGAAGAGTCAGCCACAATGATGAACTGGGAAAAATATGTAGGAAAATAGATATCAATAGAGACATTAGGAAATCTGGCAAAGTATAGTCGTTAGTGAAAAGTTAGTAAAATAGGTAGTTGTCTCTTCATGTTTTTCTGTATACTTAACTTCCCTCCCTGCCCTCCCCAAGGAAAGTATATAAGCCCTGTTTAAGCTGTTCTCAGGACTCTCTGCTCTATTGAAGTGAGCTCTGAGCCCCAGCATGCTGGACCACCAATAAACCCTTTGCTTTTGCATGAGACAGTTTCTTAGAGGTCTCTTCACCTGACACTCATCCGACCTTTACATATGGAGGTTCCACCGAGTTCTGGCAGCAGCGGACGAGAGACACCAACTGGCTCCTCAAGGGATTTGTAAGGCGCCTCTTTCTGGTGTCAGGTTTCAGGTTAGAGCTTGGCAAAATGGCTGTCAATGAAGAGTGTGAGCTCTCTCTCTCGGTGGCTGACAGATGTGTCACAGAGCCACAGGCCACCACCCTGAGGGACACCCCAGAGGACTCTGAAAATCAAGGAACAATAGTCTCCTCAACTCAGTGATATTTTGTTTCAGATTTGGTATTGCCAGCCCATCAGGTATTGCCGGCTACTCAGTCCTCGTCTCAGTGTTGGACGTCCATTTCCTGTCTTTATTGTCTTGTCTTGTCTGTGTCATGTGTCGTTGCTTTTACTGTTTGTGCATTTTTCATTATGGAAAAGAGCACTTCAATGCCTCTGTCCCTGACCCTTGATCACTGGACCAAATTCGGCTTAAGGGCTCAGAATCTTTCTTTTTCAGTAAACCGCTGGACCTGGCAGACTCTCTGTGCCTCAGAGTGGCCCACCTTTGGATTCGGATGGCCCTTAGAAGGATTTTTCTACTTCTCACTAATTTAAAAAGTCAGAGATATTGTCTTTCAGGAAGGGCCACATAGCCATCCAGATCAAAAGCCATATATCTTAACCCGGCATTACCTCTGCAAATCTCCTCCATGGGTGAAGCCTTTCTTTGCCCCTGCCCCCGCTCCTAATCCTTCCCCCACGATCTCTCAAACCCTCTGCTCCTCCTCCTCCTCCACCCTCTTTTCTGCCTAAGTCACAAGATTTAACTCTACTGGACTCTCATCCCTCTCCTTATCCCTTGCCCTGGTCTCCCAACCCCAAACACCCTCTAAGTGATTCCCCTGCTGCTGACTCAGCCTCTCCGCCATTGGAGGAAGCTAAGCCAGCCCAGCACCCTCCAGAAAACTCCCCCGCGGCACACACAGCCCCTCCTCCCCTGGAGGAACCTGGCCCGGCTAAAGGAACTCACCATCAATGAAAGATTGAAAACCCTGGAACTCCCGTGATGCTCCCCCTCCGTCCCTATGTGCCAATGATTGATGATGGCCATGGGGAAAAAATGCAAGCCTACCAGTATTGGCCTTTCTCCTCTTCAGACCTATATAACTGGAAAAATAACAATCCCCCCTTTTAAGAGGACCCCACTCGTGTCTCAGGTGTGGTTGATTCATAGATGTTTTCACACCAGCCTACTTGGAATGACTGCCAACAACACCTAGGGACTCTCTTCATGACAGAGGAACAAAAGAGAATCCTCCTGGAAGCTAGAAAATAATATCCTCGGACCAGATGGGTGACTGACACAACTTCCCAACATATTCAACCCAGCTTTCCCTAGAATCGACAAAACTGGGACCCCAACACCTTTGAAGGTAGGGAGCATCTGTCCACTTATCTCCGGGCTCTAATAGCGGGTATCTTAGTGGCTGCTAGGCGACCAACTAATTTGGCCAAGGTAATAGAGATTATTCAAGGGCCTGATGTATCTCCCTCTATGTTTCTAGAGAGAATTATGGAGGCATATAGGAGATATACTACTTTTGATACTCAGGCAGAGGCTCAAAAGGCATCTGTCATGATGGCCTTTATTGGGCAAGCTGCCATGGATATTTAAAGAAAGTTACAACACTTAGATGGATTACAAGATATGACTTTGAGAGATTTAGTCAGAGAAGCCAAAAACGTATACTATACGAGAGAAACTGAGGAAGATAAGGAAGCAAAGGGTGGATAAAAGAAACAAAAGACAGACTAAGGAATTTACTCAGGTCCTGGTCACAACAACAAATAGGCCAGAAATAAGAAACATGGAGACAGGAAGGGATACCTGGGCCCAAACTAGAGGCCACCCCTGGCCTCAGATCAATGTGCCTATTGTAAAGAAAAAGGACACTGGGCCAAAGAGAGCCCTAGAAAGAGACAGCCACGCCAGCCAGCCATCCTGACTCTGGAGGATGACTAAGAAAGTTGGGGATCAGATCCCCTCCCCGAGCTCAGGTTAACTTTTGAAGTGGAGGGCACCCCAGTAAACATTGAAGTGGATACAGGGGCAATATACTCAGCCATTAAGGCTCCATTTTGCCCTCTATCAAATAAAAGGTCTCTAATTCAAGGGGCTAATTGCAGTAAATATCGGGCTTGGACAACTAAGAGGACCTGGGACCAGGGGAAAGGAAAAATCCATCACTCCTTCCATGTAATCCCAGAATGCCCGGCCCCATTGATAGGCAGAGTTCTGGTCACCAAGCTCCGGGCCAAAATAACTTTTAACCCTGAAGGCCCCCAAGTGGAATTTCTAAATCCTTCAGTAAAAACTCCTATATTCACAGCTCTAACTATGTCAGTAGATAATGTACATCAAATCACTCACCTTAGTTTAAAGAAACTACATTCATTTATGAAGGATCAAGAACAGAGTTTTCCACTAACCGACTCACAGTTAAAGGAAATAACTGAATGGTTAACAAAAGCCTGTCAGGTCCATCAAATGGTTAATTCTTATCCTTCCAAGCTTCCTACAGGAAAGCACCTATGAGGAACCAGACAAGGACAATTCTGGGAAGTGTACTTTACTGAAACAAAGCCAGCAAGTTATGGACTTAAATATCTCCTAGTCTTTGTAGATACATTTTCAGGATGGATTGAAGCCTTTCCCACCAAAAAAAAAAAAAAAAAAAAAGAAAAGGAAAAAAAGAAAAAAAAAGAAACAGTGCAAATTTTGGTGAAGAAGATCCTGGGAGATATTTTTCCAAGATACGGCCTGCCTAAAGTAATAGGGTGTGATAATGGACCGGCATTCATAACCCACATAAGTCAGGGGTTAGCCAGGACCTTGGGGATTTATTGAAAGTTACATTGTGCTTATAGACCCCCGAGTTCAGGACAGGCAGAATGAATGAATAGAAACATTAAAGAGACCATAACGAAATTAAGCTTAGAGACCGGCATAAAATATTGGACTATGCTCCTGCCTTATGAACTGTTTCATGCAAGAAATACTCCCTCTGTTTCTTTGTGTAACCTCACCCCCTATGAAATTTTCTATGGTGCCCCTCCTCCAGTAAGGGACCTAACCCCAACTCTAAGACCTAACGATTTCTTTCACACCCATTTGCTTTACAGACTTAAATCTCTTGAAAGAACTCAGGATACCTGTGAAAACAGATGGCCACTGCCTAACAACCTGGGGACGAGAGGACTCCAAATCAACATCAAGTAAGATACTTCTTTATGTAAGACGACATCAGGTGTCATCCCTGGAACCCCGCTTGAAAGGACCATACCAGGTGCTACTTATAACACCTACAGTGGTAAAGGTAGACAGAATCATTTCCTGGATCCATACCTCTCATCTCAAGCCTGCGGCCTGTTGAGACTCTGGCTGGAAACTGGAAAAGACTGGTAACCCTTTCAAATTGTGTATTCGCCATGTGGATAAAGCTATAGACTCTCCCCTTGACCACCAGTAGTCCTAACCCTCATCAGCCCGTTCAGCAGCGATGGCTGATCACAAATCCTACTGGAAAAGAATTATGGTCTATCTCGTATACAGCCCAATTAGGTAACTAGTGACCATCTCTCTACCCAGACATTTATTAGCTGGCTATACGTCTTTCCTATTGGGATATCCCTGATGAAGAGGATGCCACTAAAATTCCATTAAATCCCTTCCAAACGGTAGACAATGGAAACAAACCTAATGGATGTAGGGACAAGTGAGCCAGATGCAGGTTGGCTAGCCTAGATTACTATGATTGCCTGGTGGACTATCAAAGCCACATGAAATCACGGCTGTGTGGGGGGAAAGCCGACTTCTTCTCTAAGTCATGGGGATGTGAGCATACAGGGACTGCCTGATGGATCTCAAGCTTCTCATCAAATTCTGTAGAGAAAAAGGAAAGAAAAGAGAAATTGGATGGAAATGGAAGGAGACCCTCATTGTTATACAAAATTACATATAAGAGGTTGTGAGGGGAATGGGAAAAAAAATAAGGAGAGAAATGAATTACAGTAGATGGGGTAGAGAGAGAAGATGGAAGGGGAGGGGAGGGGGGATAGTAGAGAATAGGAAAGGTAGCAGAATACAACAGTTACTATTATGGAATTATGTAAAAATGTGGATGTGTAACCAATGTGATTCTGCAATCTTTGTAATGTTTTGAATAACCAATAAAAAAATTCTGTACACAGCATTGGCCATATTACCAATTAGATAACCAAAACCGATGGCCCACAGCGGGGTCTCTAGGTCCTCAAATTCTGCGTGACATTTTTAACTTCTGCAAATGCTCAAAAGTGTGAAAGGAGATTCCCCTATGTGGAGGCCTTTTCCCTCCTTTGCTCACATCCTGACCTATGTTTCTCCAATAGATCCTCACCCTTAGCCTTCTGCTCCGGTCTCTCTGCTGTCACTATCACCTCAGCAACATGATTTCTCCCCTCCAATTACTAGATCAAAAATCCAAACCTCTGCCAGTTCTCAGACCATTGCCCAATTGCTGAGGTAGCAGGTAATGAAGTACCCCTCCACCAACTCCCTCCTCTCTTCTCCTATCAGTGTCCGCACCGGATCCCACCAGGTCCTCTTACCAGCTAACCCAAATCTCAAACCAGCTGAGGAGAGCCCTCAGACCCCTATCCAAGATGTAATGAAAATGGACTTAAAAGTTTCTTTGTCATCACTGAAAAAAGGTTACTCAGAATTTAAAGTCCCTTACAGGCTTTTAGTGATACTAACTCCAGTCTTCTCCTCTGCTCTACCTGTTCTACTGCTCAAGTTTTTGTTGCTAGGAAAATCCCAAACCCCTTTCCCATTATTCCTTTACATCTTTCCTTCCTCATTCTCAGATCTTCAGAACTGCTCTCAGCCCCACCTACCCCATCTGCCCCCTCTGTACCAGGCCCACCGAAAAGTCTTATCTGACCTTCTTCAGAAGTCTTCATCATGGCTGACTTTAGGACTTTCAGCAAAAGAGTCCCTATAAAAGACTTCAGAGTAGATAAAATTCCTCTTTACGTGTTGCCCTGTTCTACTTGGCCACTGGCTAAAAAATCTGCACTCCTAAGGTAGACACCCCCTTACTAGTTTTTCACAAAATATGTGTACAAGGCCTCTGGCCATGAGCTAGGGATTCACAGAGATGGCTACATTTCTAAGATACAGAAGTTACAAACTGGGCTCCATGGTAACAGCTGGCAGGGTGAAAATTAAAGGGAAGAAAGAGCTCTCCCTAACCCAGGTGTCCTTGAAAAGTTAACTTGCCAAGAACAGAGGAAAAAAACAGAAAAATAAACTGCTTTTTGTGAACTTCTGCAGACTGTGAACTTCTGCGCTTCTTCCTTTACATGTTGGGTACAAAATTCTGAAACTACCTAAACTTGGGTTTCAGGGGATTTATTGATTACAACAGAAGTAATGCCCTCTGAATCTGGTTGCAAACGAATAGGACTGTTTCCCTGTCTTCGGTACTATCTTAGGCGCCTTGCCTTGTCTGTCCCTACAGCAGTATAATTCTATATACTTAAACATTTTTTATGTTTTCATGAAGTTGTCAACAGATATGATTAATTGTGTAATGGTGCAGATGTTTCCCAGAGTGCTTTATCCTGATGCATGTTCATTTGAAATTCAAATAGGGGGAAATAAAACCTGGTTCCAATGGGCACATATATTCCTCACTTTAGCCATCCTATTAGAAATAGGAGTTGCAGCAGAGGTGGGCACAAGAACCACTGCCTTGGTCCATGGGACACAACAAATGACACAATTAGAAGCAGCAATAGACCAAAACTTAAAGATATTAGAAACCTCCATCACAGCTTTGCAGAAATCTTTAACCTCTCTCTCTGAAGTTGTTTTACAGAACAGTCAAGGGTTGAACCTCCTCTTCATGAGAGAAGGGGGCCTTTGTTCTGCATTGATGGAAGAATGTTGTGTTTATGCTGACCATTATGGAGTTGTAAAAAAATCTATGAGTAAATTAAATGGACAACTTGAAGAGTGTCAATGAGAGAGAGAGGCCAAAAAAGGGTGGTTTGAGTCTTGGTTCACACAGTCCCCCTGTTTAACTACGTATTTATCAACCCTGGCTGGTCCAATAATAATCCTCATATTATTGCTAACTATAAACTCTGTTTGTTCAACCATGTAATTTCTTTTCTCCAATCTCAAATTGGACAAGTTAAACTTATGTTAATACCCCACTAGCAGACATAAAATGTGACACCCCCCAATGATCACTTTTATGACTAAAAGTAGCTAGAAGAAAACGTGGGGAATGAAAGATTAATAAAATAGGCACTTGTCACTTTCTGTTTTTCTGTACGCTTAACAAAACACTGTTGAAATCTTGAGAAATGTTTGCTAATCTTGTTCCCAGAATGTGCTGTCCCCAACGGCCAAACTACAGAATGCACTCCCTCACCCGGTTACGCGCAAACTGCCCACTCGCCTTGATCCATTAATAAAAATCCCTCCCTGCCCTCTCCAAGGAAAGTATATAAGCTCTGCTTAAGCTGTTCTCAGGGCTCTCTGCTCTATTCAAGTGAGCTATGAGCACCAGCACGCTGGACCCCCAATAAACCCTTTGCTGTTGCATGAGGTAGATTCTGGGTGGTCTCTTCCTCCGACGCTCACCTGACATTTACTTGGATGACTGAATGTAGAAAAGAACATCCATTCAAAACGGGATAGTCAGTAAGATTAGGAATATAGTTGGTAGGTTTAGGAAGATGAGTGAATATAGGATTTGGAAAAAAAAGTCCTTTAGCAATAGGGTTTCATATAGAGAGTGAATGTAAATGTCAGCACATGTGAAGAGTCAGTCACAATGATGAACTGGAGAAAACATGTAGGAAAGCAGATATCAATAGAGACATTATGAAATCAGGCAAAGCATAAAGTTAGTGATAGGATTACACATTCAACATGTTTGACTTTAATTATATAATCTAAGGAAAAAAGAAATATGTAGTCGTCAATAGGATTGACATTTGAGAGCATTAGGCAAGTGGACATGGATGATTTTAGTAATGCAGGTTCACTTTCCATTTAGGTTTTGGTACAATCATAAGTGTGACCTTTGCATTTTGTTTTCAGAATATTACTGTGATACAATGTATATGTAGATCAGGTGACATGAGTATTTCTTGTACCATTTCTGGGAGCAATATTTTGAAGACGTATAAATTAGTATTGGGGGTACAAAGAGTTGTACCCTGTGTCTATGAATATAGATGTTTCCTGGCCTAAAGACATTTTGAGAAACTGCCTCTGAGGCTGGGCACTTGAAATATATGTTGTTGTCAGGAGCTTTAGCTTCCTTTGTTTTGAGACCATCAAAGCTAGATATGCATCTATGTGACCTGAAGGACATGTGTTCTTATTTTCCAATGAAAATGGTGCAGAAGTGATGAATTCTCTTTTTGTAGGTAAACAATGGCCATTGGGGCTAAGCGTCTCCCCGTGTGGACTGTGAAGCCCTTTGGTCATACTCCACTTTTAATGGCCTTTCTTGCTGCTACAATGGGAGTTTGGTATTTGCTTCACAAAATACAAGGAGTCCAAATTGGTCGCAGTGCTGCACGGCATTCTGTCACATGTGGTTGGTCAGTGTCTGCTGGAGAACGCACCAACTAGGCTTCTACCCCACATAGCTTGCACTCTTTTCCATAGCAACCTGATTCTGAACATTGCCCAGAAACGTCTCCATATACCAAGATGCCTTTTCATATAATTGTCTGCTGGCTGCACCATGTCAGTCACAGGACATTTGGAAGCCAATGGCAGATCTACATGGCCACAGCACAGATGTATTATCACACACTTGCTAACCACTACTCTAGGCTCACTACTCAGAAGGCTCCAACTTACTGGCATCTCTGTTCTACAGAATTTTCATGAAGCCCAGTCAATCAAGGCACTGTCTGGTATACTCCTGATCAGCAATAGGACATGGAAATGTTTTCCAGTGCCATCTGGTCAAGGGAATGTCCAAAATTTCATGGTATTTTTCTCGCCATTTTTCAAGGATGAATTTGGAGCCACTGTGTGTTTCCCATTCATCCAGGAACCATAAAATTTTGAGGAAGCTCATTTGAATGAAACCTCTGGAGAACTCTCACAGGCAAGGCTTCCCAAAGAGGGGGCAAAAGGTCACATGAAGCCAGGCCCATTGAGGTCTACAATGTGAGATCCACGTGTGTTTTGTCTCTTAATTATGGCTGTCAACTCTTTAAAAATAAAATCATGTAATATCCTGGATGATATTTCCATGGCGATGTGGAAAGCCATCCTGGGCCTAGAACTCAGTTTCCAAGGGCGATTCTCATGCATGGCCTCCTAAAATCCCAACACGACTTCATGGCAATACTTCTCTTAGTTCAGTTCCAGAACTCAGTCTTATGGGGAATCACACCAGTGTTCAAGCCCAGGTGGAACCAGTCATCTCTTCCAACCACAAACAAATGACCACAATTAAAACCAAAACACTCTCAAATGGCCTTCAGCTTCTTCCATATAGACACTCAACATAAATTATATAACTGGTACCAACTTTAAATAATGGATTGAATTGTTATCTGAAAATATACAGGAAATCTTATATTGATATACAATCATTCATTCCAAAAAGTTATACATCTAATGGTAATATTAGGGTTATGGTTTATCATGAAGAGTGTGGGAGTTTGCTTCAAATTTTTATGGAAATCGAAAACAATGTGTTTGGAAAGAAGTCTCATGAGAAGAACAGTCAAGAAACCTGGAGGAATACATGTGTTCTGAAGCAGAAAATGATTGAAAGTGAAACAAATGCCTATTAATTTGTGAACCTGTGGATGAAATATATATCCTATGGTGCGCATAAACTGAAGAAATAGTAATGTACCAGTGTTAAATAAAATGAACTTCAAAATACACATCATGTCCCATAGGAATCTATTTGCATTGATGTTAAACTGGGTCAGTTACTGTAGAAATATTAGGATTGTATGCACCATTTACTGAAGTTACTTTTCAGTACTAGGAAACAAATATGTATTTCAGGTGGATGTATATTTCTGAGAATAATCTTGTGAAAAGTTGATTATGAATCCACATACATGAACATGAATGAATTTAGGTAGTGTATATAGGACACATATATTTTATATTTTGAAAAATTTGGAGAGTATATATATATATATATATATATATATATATATATATATATATACACACACACACACAAAACACAAACACAGACAATGAAAAGTAGCAATATATATGCCAATCGAAATTCTTCATGAAATATATATCATCCACTGATGCAAAAATATTAATTTTACTTACCATGGATTTATGTATAATGTTTTTTTTTACTAGGAGGCTCCCCCATAGGTTGAATTTTCAGTTCCAACAGCGTTTAGGAGAAGTGATCTCTTCTCACAATTTGAATCTGCTAAGTCAGCCACCTCACAAGAATATACGTGTGATACCACGTAGGATTCTATATGTGCATATAAAATACATGTGGCAAGTAGGCTACAGAGAAAGGGAGACAGGTATTCACATATTTTTTAACTTTAAAAACACATGGAGAACTATTTCATTTAAAAATTAGCTAGATTTATAACACCTACCCTAGATCATGCAAAAGGCAACTCCAACTATACACCATGCCTCCTCTGAACTGCTTGTATTTCTATTCTATTTGGGTTATTTTTCTCCATCATATTAGGATTAGTAGTCATAGTCTAGTAGGGTATGGGTTAGTGCCAGGTGTCCCGGCCGGCAGGACACATCAACGTGGGCATCGAACATAGTTGGGAAGGAATGAAGGGACAAGAGACAGGACAGATGACACCCAGACAGGAGTTCTGATCAAGCTGCAAACTTTTATTGTTCTCACAGGGTGTTTATATGCTGCTGATGGGAAAGCTCTCTTATCGGCAGTTGCTGGATGTCTTCACAGGGTTAGATAACCTCAGGATATTTCAGGAAGACAGATGGCGACAGGATGTCTCAGGGAGATAGATGGTTGTGGGATATCTCCCAGGCAGGATGTCTCCCAGGGGGCTGTTTCTTGTAAGTGTCAGTCTATTCTTTGAAGGAGAACTTCCTTCTAGGCCCTGACATCTCCCCCTTTCTTATATAAAATATTTGACCTACCTTACCGGCCATGTTTTTAGGGGGGGTTAGAGGCTCTGTTTCTCTAGGAGGCCTTAGAATATCTCCTGATCCGAGCGAGCATCTTTACTAGCAGATTTCGTGGTGGCCTTGGCATGTTTTTGGAGGAGATGGCCTTGAAGGGGAAGCATGCCAACCGCCATGCACCAGAGCATGTCACTCACAGGTCTTGTGTTTGGGGATCCGTGGATCCATCCTTTTGCAATCCTTCTGGCACCCTCCGATATTATGGCCTAACGTCCTCACTCCATGGGTGCGTCTTCCCCCAAGCCGAAGGGCCCATGTAGACGAACCCTTATGGCAAGGGCAGAAGATGGTTTGTCAGAGATGTTACTTATACTTTTATGTAAGAAAGAGAGATTTGTGGGGATGTAAACTTAAGAAATAAGCCTGTGAGAAGGGTAGAACATCCTTTTAAAAGTTGACAGCGTGGTCTTCCATCTCCAGATGATGATAGTGGATTTGTAGGGGCTTAGAGGCCATAATATTAATGTGTTCTTTAATAAATTGTACCACACTGTTTATAATGCAGGGTCCTATGGTCACCATTAAACGTAAACCCAACAAAGGGCCTAATAGGGGAAGAAGGTAGGGTAGAAATCCATTAAGCTTTGTCCAGAGGGGATTTTCAAATAGTTCCCTTCATCTCTTTTCTAGATCTTCTTGAAGCTGCTTAAATTTAGTGCATACTATGACTGATTTATTGGCATAAAAGCAGCATCGTTCCCCTAAGGCCAATCAAATATCTCCCTGGTTAGCAGTCAGCAAATCTAAGCCTCGTCTGTTTTGAAGGAACACTTTTGCCAGGAAGTCTATTTGGTCCTACAAATCTTTATTGGTTTCTGATAGAGTTTGTACATCATTTTAAGTTGTTGAGACAGGCGATGGTAAGGGTGTATTGCCGTGCCTAAGCCAGTGTACCTGTGCCCACAGCAGCTGTTATTCCAAGGCTGGCAATAAGTGATAAGGCCTGTATCGCCCGCCTCTGTCTTTTGACTAAGGTGTCTAGGCTAGAGGTTCGTCTCCTGGGACAATAGTTATATCAGGGAGTAATAAGGCAAGAACACAGCCACTGTTCCAATTCGCTGGAAGCCTGGGGAAGGCCACATTTCCTCCACACATAACAACTGTGCCATTGGGGGGACAAAGAGATGGGATGGGTGAGGAATAATTTTGTACTGTTGAGCAATTTCCAAAGGAAGCAATTCCAAAATCCATATCATAGGTATTATTCTGCATCACGCCTAAAAGACATAATGTAAAAGTGCCTATAGGCTGTACTTTAAAGGGAAATCCGGGTTGGCATGTATTATCATTGTCCATAGTAGAATTAATAGGAACTGCCATAGGCATGCTTGCCCCTGTTGTCATGCAGAGCCAGCAATTACCAGCAAGGGTGGGGTTGGAATTATTAAGGAAGGAGAAGGTAGTTTGCAAAATATCTAATGTATTGGTATCTAAACCTGGGAACTGGGATTTCGGCTACATTAAGGGATGATACGTGAGCTCAGGGATTTGGGGTTTCAAAAGTTTGATTATCTGAGGATGCTTGACTGCATCAGTGGGTCCTCTACCATCAGAGACCCCTGTAGGGTCCTTAATGGGCCAGTAGGAAGTTTTTCTGACAGTGCCTTGGCACCCAGCTGACTGTAGCTTGGTTTATTTGCCTTCTCCTCCCTGGTCAAAGAGAACGGGGGTATAATGAATAGTGGTCCCCCCTGCTTCATGAGTTTTAGTTAGGGAGGCTTCAAAAAATCATTCTCCCTGCTTGTTAACACAAATTGAGGCCGACACAAAACAAGAGACATGCATCGCCTGGGTATGCGTACGGGTTGCAGAACAATTTTGGAGAGCTTTACTTGTACTAGGGGGAATAATCTTTGGCTTGTTAACACATACCCATTTAGGCTGATGAACTCCTCTGAATTTATGGTCAACCTTGGCACGGAGGTAAGCCACCTTAGTCATGCAGTCAGCAGTCTGGTTCCAACTAGTGGGAGCCTGAGTCCAAGATCCTCCGTTGCCTTCACGGGGGGAGGGGGGGGAAGGTACTCCATGATGTTGGAAGGTGGAGGGCCCAGGCCTCCGTGCACAAACCTGTTCAGCAGAAGTGCCTTAAGCAGGATCCTCACACAGATTGTTGGATGGATCCTAAAAAGGGGAAAATTTGTACTCAGGGAGAGGGCCTCCGTCCCCGGTTTGAGGTAAGTTATTAACCTGTTTAACCAGGCATTCTGGTAACCATCTTGGGGCTGCTAGCTCTTGGTCCAAAACACAAGCTGAGCCTCATTCCCAGATGAGGACAGGATGTGGGCATTTCCATTTATTTGTAAGGGGATTTCGCCACATAACAGGTGGCTGATCAGAATTGGAAAAGGGATGCCAGTGTGTGTCTGCAGCCGAAAGGCCTTCACTGTCTAGGGTAAGAAAAGAAAGGGCAAATAATGCATGGTTAAGGCAATGGCTGTGAGTGGTAAATACAAGGGCAGAAGCCTTAAGGCGAAATAGCCAAGTCTTTAAGGTAAGGTGGAACATTCCACAATGCCTTGGCCCTGAGGTTTGTATTGAATTCCAGTAGGATGACAAAATTGCAAGGTAGCACAAAACTGTTTAAACTTGGCACTGGTATATGGAGGACAATTATCTGTTTTAATATGTATTGGTTTACCCATTATGGAAAAGGCTGAAACAAGATGAGGAAGGACATCTTTGGTAGCCTCTCCAGAATGTGGTGATGCAAAAATAAAGCTGCTGAAGGTATCGATAGAAACGTGTATATATTTGGTTTTTCCAAATTCAGGAAAATGAGTAACATCCATTTGCCAAACCTGATTTGGCAGTAATCCTCGGGGGTTAACTCCCAAGTGTTGAATGGGGAGGGAGAGAGCGCAAGCAGGGCATTCTTTTACTATTTCTCGTTTCTGTTGCCTGGTAATTTTACAAAGTAATCGAAGGCTCTGGGAATTTAGTTGGTGAAGATTGTTTAGCTCCGTGGCCTATTGAATGGAGCCACCAAAAATTGGAAAGATGGTAGGAGTTGCTGCATCAGCTTGAGCATTACCTGTGTTAGAGGGCCGGAAAGATCAGAGTGTGCCCTGATGTGTCCTAAGAAAAATGGGTGTTGTCTGGCCTGAATTAGCTGCTGAAGCTGGTGAAACAGAAAGGCCGCATTGGAAGAAGCTTTAATGGCGGGTGAAATCTCCAGCAGGGGCACAGAATGAGCAATGTAGGCACTGTCTCTATGAATATTAACAGGATTATCACAAAATGTTATAAAAACTTGTGTTATGGCAAACAATTTCACAAACTGTGCTGAATGATAGACAGTATCAAAGGTGGTAGGCTGGTTATTGACAACAAAGACCGCACAGCCATTACTGGAACCGTCTGTAAAGACAGTAAGGGCTTGGAACTGGGAGCCTTTTGAGTAATTTTGGGAAAAATAAATGGATGTATCTGGACAAAATGTAAAAGGGTGTCATTGGGGACGTGGTTATCAATTGTTCCCAAATGGCCTGATTGGGCAATACCCCATTCATCCCCTCTCTGTAGTAAAAATTGGGTTTGGTCATTAGTATATGGAATTAAAATATTATCAGGGTCTTTGCCAAAATGTTTTCAAGAAAGCAAACGACCTTTAATAATAATAGAAGCTACCTGAGCAAGATAAACGGTAATAAACTTGGAGGATGTGGTGGATAAATGGACCCAAAGCAAGGGGAAGCCTTTATTTTTAAAATATGGATATCACTGCCAAAATTTTCCTGAGGGTATATGAGGAGTGTGTAAAAGAACCAGAACCAGAGGAAGGTTATAAGAAATTTGTGTAACAAACTGTTTGGCAATGGCCTCTGTGACTTGGTTTAATGCCTGTCATGCCTCGGGAGTAAGCTTTTGAGGGGAGGAAGGGTAGGAATCACCTCTCAAAATATCATTAAGGGGCAAAAGTACACAAGTGGATAATTTTAAATATGTTCTTAGCCATTGAATATCTCCCAGTAATTTTTGAGAATCATTAAGGGTGTGAAGATGGTTCACACGCAGTTGTATTTTATGAATTTGGATCTGATTATCTTGAAGTTTAAGGCCCAAATAGGTATAAGGGTCCTGTGTTTAAACCTTATCAGGAGCTATCCGTAGTCTCAAGGTAGTGAGGGTTTTCTAAAGGTCCAAGTAACAATTATTAAGGTCATGGTAATTAGGTGCAGCAATTAAAAATTCATCCATATTATGTAAAACATAAAATTGTGGTCATCACTCTCTCACAGGGTCTACTGCTTGAACAACTTATATTTAGCAAAGACTAGGGCTGTTGGCCATACCTTGGGGAAGAAGCTTCCATTGAAATCTCTGCATAGGGCCGTGGAAATTAATGCAAGGGAGACTAAAGGCAAAATAGGGTCTATCCTCAGGATGTAAAGGAATGGTAAAAAAGCAAACTTTTAAGTCAATAACCATTTTACAATAGTTTTGGGAATAGCCATTGGTGTGGGAATTCGAGGCAGTAGTGCTCCCATCAGGCACATAACTTTATTACTGGCACACAAATATTGTAAAAGATGCCGCTTGTCTGATTTTCTCTTGATAACAAAAATAGGAGTAATCCATGGTGAGGTTGAGGGCTCTACATGGCCGGCTGCCAGCTGTTCCTGCACTAACATGGAGGCAGCCTCCAATTTTTTTGGGGGGTACGGGGCCACTGATCCACCCACACAAGAGTCTGAGTCTCCCAAATAATTTTATCTGCATGGGGTACAGGAGGGTCAGGAACCGACACTAAAAATCAGAATACCCAAGTCCATATGTATTTGTTTTTTTATGGGTTTTATAGTCCCCACCAGTCCTTCTCTCAGTCTCACAAGGAATGTACCAGGGACAAAATTTATACGAAGCATTTGATGAGTCACCATGGAATTGGGACTGGCAAGAATGACTTCCATTTGACTCAAAATATCTCGGCCCCATAGGTTAACAGGGAGGTCAGGAACAATGAAAGGAGTGACACTCACCTTATTACCCTCTTTATCAGTAAAGCTAAGAGCCCTAGAACTGACATGGGGATTTTTTGACTCTTAACCCTTTTAGGTCATTCAAGGATGGGGTGATGGGCCAACCTGATGGCCAGTATTTGTGAGAAATAATTGTGGCATCAGCTCCAGTATCTAGAATTCCTTGGAATTCCTTTTTTTCAATAAGTAAGGTAAGGGTGGGTCTATTGTGAGAAATGGGCTGAACCCAATATACATCAGAGGAGCCGAGGGAGGCTGTCCCCCATTGTATGTTTGGGCGGTGGAAGTGCCTCCTGAATCCAAGGGAAGGAATATTAATTGTGCAAGTCTTGTTCCTGCTGGGATGGCCGCAACTCCATTAATAGCTGTTGCTAGTATTTTTATTTCTCCAGTGAAATCATTATCATTAATGCCCGGGAAGACCTGAACACCATTTAAGGTAGCAGAGGCTCTTCCAAGAATAAGGGCACTCGTATGAGATGAAGGGGGACCCATAATTCTAGTGGGTATTATCTGGTGCCCTTGCATTGAGTCTAATATTGTATCGGTGGTGGCACAGAGGTCCAATCCTGCGCTGCCTGGGGTGGCTAGTTGGAGGGAGGCAATTGTGGGGAAGAATTTTGTGGTAGGTTTGGAGTTTGGAAGGGAATAAACCTTATTGCCCCTGGTTTTGTCCTGGGGGAGGTCGTGGCCAGGGGCTGGCCCCGCAGGGGGTTTCCTGAGAAGCAGGAAGAAATAGGCTGTCTGAGGCCATTTGTCTTAGATCTACACTTACTGGCCCAGTGATGACATTTACCACATCTAGAACAAAGGGTAGCTGGGGGCGGTTTAGCCCCAGTTTGAGGAGACGATATTCCTAGGCTTTGTTTGTCTTTCAGACACTTGCGTGCAAAATGGCCAGGTTGTTTACAAGTAAAGCAAGTACATGAGCCAGGATTGTGAAAGGCCTTGATAAAGGGGGCATGTAGGGCGAGACCCATGGCATGGGCTGCACCCACCCCTGAACAGAGTCTAATAAAGTCTGAAAGTTTCCCTTTTTCCTTATGTGGTCGAAGAACATCCTGACATGCCGGGTTGGCGTTTTCAAAGGCAAGATGTTTTACAAAAGTTCTTTTGCTTTCGCTTGGTCCAAGCAAGCATTCTGCAGCTAGGTTAAGCCGGGGAACAAGGTTTCTATAAGGGTCGTTGGGTCCTTGTCAAATTTTTGCCAAAGAAGTGGTAGCCGAGCCAGTTTGAGGGAGGCATCTCCAAGCATGTAAGCAAGCCATCTGAATCTGCGCCAAAATTCCAGCAGGGAAACGTGCCTATTTAGTTTTAGTGTCAAATGGCGCATAGCCCACTAGCTTAACATAAGTTCAGGATTTAGAGGAGGCCTTAGTTAATTTTTTTTGAGCAGTTTCCTGACAGTGCTCTTCGAAATCTGCATTCCATAACAGGAAATCTCCGGCACTGAGGGTAGCTTGGTCTAAAAATTTCCAATCATTGGGAGTAAGCCATTGTGCGCTGTGGCTTTCTAATAAAGTCAACTTGTAGGGCACAGTGGGGCCATTGTGAGCACAAGTCTTTTTATGTTTTTCAAGAAAACGCAGGCTTAATTTTTTTGTAGACACTCTGGGTTCCTTCCTGCCTAGGGGTGAACTCCTCATCCTCTGAGTCCTGATCTCCTTGATCCATTTCCCCCACTTCCTCCTCTTGATCCTCGTCTAAGTCTTTGACCTCAGCCTGGGCAGGCTTATCTATCTGACTGCGGGTGACTGGGAAGGCGAAAACAGGCTGATGGAGTGGCTTAGCCTTTGTATTAGACCGCCGTGGGCCAGCTTGCATTGACTCCATGCCTAAGGCTAATGAACAGAGCTCAGAGTCTAGGGATCTTAATTCTTTTAAAAGTTTGATCTGTTCCCGTCTATGTTGGAGAGACTCTCACAAGGGAGCCAGGCTAGGCAAGGGAAGTGGGGAAAAATATCTGGGTTGCATTTTGCTCCTGAAAGGCTGGAGCACAAAAGGCAGGAGGGATATAGGAGGTAGGTAGATGTGTAAGTCCTATAGGCTGTGGCAGGGTCCTGAGAGGTGGCGCATCTTCTGAATGGTAGCTTGCTGCTTCCTTCTCCAAGGTAGCCTCCTTCCCAGGGGTCAATGTGTCTCTGGGATTTAAAACTCGATAAAGGTGTTTGGTAACCATTGGAGCCTTATTCATTAGGGTGGTATTTTGAGGGGGACTAGGAAGGTTCCCAGGGTCCTGGGGAGACTGAGAAGGGTCAATGTCTATACTAACTGATGGGCATGCCGTGGGGAGACGAGAGGTGTTTTGCATAGTCTCTTCTCCAATCCTGACAAGTTGTAAGGTACCATTGTCAAAGGGTGAACTTTTAAGAATTTCATTAATTAAGTTCCAGTAAGAAAAGGTGGGAACTGGCACTTTTTCTGGGCCAAAGGTTTCATAATAATCTTTTAAACAGTCTCTTACTCTAAGCCATCTTTTGCCATCAATGGTCACTTCAATGTGAAACCATGGACACAATTCTCCTATGTATTAGAAGAAAAATTTTAAGTCCTTTTTCTTAACACGCACCCCCCATGTCTTGAAGGACTCCTTGAGGCCTGACAAAAACAAATCATGTGACGAAACTGCTTGTCCCAAAGTGGGTCACTCACCGTGCGTCATCCCCACTCTCCTCCTGGATCTGTCTCTTTGTGGTGTCTGCTGTGGCAATCGCGAGCTCCACTTGATGAAGTCTTCCAGGAGGACGGGGTTCCCAATCAGTCAAAGGCTCGAGCCCCAGTCAGTGGGTGCCAGTAGTCACGGCTGGAAAGACACATCAACAGGGGCAGCGAACCTAGATGCGGAGGAATGAAGGGACAAGAGACACGAGAGATGACAGCAAGACAGGAGTTCTGATCAAGCTGCAAACTTTTATATTTCACACAGGGGCATTTATATGCTGGAGATGGGAAAGCTCTCTTATCCAAAGTTCCTGGATGTCTTCACAAGGTGAGATAAACTCAGGATGTTTCAGGAATACAGATGGCAACAGGATGTCTCAGAGACACAGTTGGCTACAGGATGTCTCCCAGACAGGATGTCTCCATGGGGGCTGTTTCTTGTAAGTGTCAGGCTATTCTTTGAAGGTGAATTCCTTCTACGCCTGACAGTCAGGGATTCAGTATTTCAAATGGAAAATTGGAAAAAGAATCCAATGTGTATTCAGAACAATGCCTTGACATTACCTTCATCCCATGTAAGACACAATTAGAGGAGAAGAGTTAGAAAATCTGTGAATACACATCTGGAATGGAAAATGCTCAGGAGTTCACAACCTTGGAGGTGGTATAGGAGTTTCCAAAAGTCAGGGACAGGGTAAAAACTCCACAAACATGGAGCTCTGCCGGCCTAAATATTTCTTGAGAAACTTCATCTGAGGTTGTTTTTAGGAGCTTTAGCTTCCTTTATAGTGAGACGATCAAAGCTGGGTCAGCATCTATGTGACCTAGAGGACATTGTTTCTTATTTTCCAATGAACATGAGGCAGCAGTGCTGAATTCTCTCTTTGTAGGGAAACTGTGGCCACTGGTGGCTAAGTGTCTCCCAGGGTGGAATGTGAAGCCATTGGTCATCCTCCAATTTTTGTGGTGTTTCTTGCAGCTGCACTGGGAGTTTGATATTTGCTTCACAAAATACAAGAAGTTCAACTGGGACACAGTGATGGAGGGAGTTCTGTCACGTGTGGTGGGTAAGGGTCTGCAGGAGAATGCACCAACAAGGCTTCTATCCCACATAGCTTGCCCTCTTGACCATAGCAATCTGATTGTAAACATTGCCCTGAATCCTCTCCATATAACAAGATGCCTTTACATACAAGGATCTGGGGCTTGTACCATGTCAGTCACAAACCATTTGGAAGCGAAGGGCAGATGCAGATGACCCGACCACAGATGTTTTAACACACACCTGCACACCACTGCTCTAGGCCGACTACACAGCAGGCTCCAAATTACTGGCATCTCCGTTCTACACCATTTTCATGAAACCCAGTCAATCAAGGTACTGTCTGGTACACTGATGGTCATCAATAGGACATCCAAAGGTTCTCCAGGTCCACCTGGTCATGGGAATGTCAAAAATTTAAAGGTATTTATCTAGCCATTTTTCAAGGGTGAAGTTGGAGGCACTGTGGGTTTCAATTCATTCAGGAATGATTAAATGGAGAGGAAGCTCATTTCAATGAAAGCTCTGGAGAACTATCACACGCAAGGCTTCCCAAAGACAGGCCAAAAGGTCCCATGAAGCCAGACCTATTGAGGTCTACAATTTGAGGTCCATATGTGTTTTGACTTGCAACTATGGCTGCCAAGTCTTTAAGAATAAAATCATGTGATATCCTTCCACGATTCCCAGTGCTCTGTGGAAAGCCAACCTGGGCATAGATCCCAGTTTCCAAGGGCGACTCTCATGCATGGCCTCCTAAAATCCCAACACAATACAAGGCAATATTTCTTTGAGGTAAGTTCCAGAACTCAGTCTCTAAGGAGAATCACACCAGTGTTCAAGCCCAGGTGGACCCAGTCATCTATTCCAAGCGCCACACAAATGACCGCAATTAAAATCAAGACACTCCCACATGGCCCTCATTTTCTTCCATATAGACACTCATCATAACCTCTGGCTGGAGGTTTCCATGAGGGGCACAGCCTAAGACAGTGTCCAAAATAAGCTCCCTTGCATCCATTTGCCTAAAGTCAGTGTGGCCGGGACATCCTTCCTGTGAACCAGGAGTGTTCAAAGAGGCCTGCCGTTAATATTGCTCTTATTCTCAATTTTGAGGCCTACTGACTGTGGTGTTTAGATTCTTTATGTTAATTGGAGTCATGAGAAATCCCAAGAACCTATGGTCTAGTGTCTGCAGGGCTTTGAAGAACTCATTTGACCCAAAGGATCCATATTCTCAATGATGGAAGTCAGAAACCTTACAGAGGAAGGCGAGAAACTTCATCCAAAATGACTGCTCTTTTGGCTTTTTGATTTGCATGCACACATGGGATTTTTCTTTAGATCCATCAGGTGCTGAGAATCTAAGCCACAGCCTCACACAGGGCCAAGAGGCTGATTCAGACACATCCCTTTCCAAAGCAATTAAGAAAGAGCCACAGGTAATGTTTATACATTTCCATTTGAAAACTGTTTTCTTCAGGCTTCAAAAAGGCATAGCCTGAGGCAAAGACCTTCCTGACATTCAGGGCAACAGAAGGATATGTAAGCAAAAGGCCCAAAGCAGGGTTTTTCCATTGAGACTTTCCTGGTCACACTGATATCTGAGTTTTCTGAGATGCTCATCATTTCCTTCAGCTCTCTAGTACATGGCCGTATCACAGAGCGTGGAGGTGGTTCATATCTTGGACACAATACCATGAGCGTATTCTGGAGGTTGCCCATAATTCAGGTAGAGAACAGGAACTTAAGAAGATATTAGGTGTTGCCCATCCATTAGGCAAGCCGCAGACCATTCATAAATTGGGCAGAATGAATGCTGGGAAGATTTCTACTAGAAAGGACACATGTATTTATGCATTCTCTTTTCTATTGTCTACAACCATGGACACAGTGGGATACACAGATATAGAAAGACTAGCCTTGTCAAACGACTTACTAGAATCAGTTCACACCAAACCAAACAAACCGACTTTCTTACCTATTCTCAGAACATGAGACAAAACCACAAACCAATACCCACACCCACACCCACACAGACCCCCAAGTACGTCTGTGACAATAGGGAGTGTCGTTTGATGGTGGGCCATAAGAAATTCCCTCATAATGGGCTGTCCTGTCTCAGATCTAGTCTCTTTGGCCAACTTTGTGAATCTGTAAGGAACCAGTGGTGAGCCACTATCTGCTTTCTCAGGAAAGGCCCCTCTTCAGACCTTCCTGGCATTTGGCCATCCTCACATAAGTAGGTACCAAGAAAGACTGACTCTGTCTTTGATAAATCCGAAAAATTTTGACCACTGGGACTGTGACTGGGACTGTCTCTGGATGCCTGGCTTTCTGGAACCCAAGTTCAGAGAATTCCATCACCAAGGAAGTGAGGTGAGGTCACTTCCTTCAGGAACTGAATGAGGTCCATACCTTGGCAACCACTTTGTCCTAACAGTTGCTTCCAAGGGTCCCATGAGATGGAGGCTGCACCTACTTACTCTGACATTTTCACAAGTTAGAATGGTATACAACCATAGGCACCCAGGAACAGCTCTCCACACAGGCCTGGTTTGCTGCATCTTCTTTACATTAAGAAGAGAGAGGCTGATTCTGACACAACCCTTCATCCTGACCAGGTTGTTTGCAATGAAAGATGACTTTTGCTCTCTGAGGTCCTTAATAGCTTCCTACATCTTCTCCAGGGATCATATTTAATGACCTTTGAGGTTCTCAGCAGGTGAAAGATCCCTTAATTTCTGTCTTGTAAGACCAACTCTGTCCCTGCTCTTCTGTAAAGTTAGATTGAGGGAAGAGTGTATGTTTAGGGTTAATAACATGTTCAATCTGTGTTAGGAACTATTCTGCTGGATGGATAATGTTATTGGGAACCTATGATATTTATAAGAATATGTAGGTGAAATATATGTATGAAAACAGAAATCTAAGATTTGAAACCCTGAAGGGCATTGGGCCCTTCATTGGTATACTTAGTGTTGACTTACTTTCTGCACAGATGTCTCAGATAAATCCATATACAATGGCATAGGACCTTGTATATTGGATGATTGAATGTGGAAGAGAACATCCAGTCAAAAAGGGATAGTAGGTAAGATTAGGAAGATAGTTGGTAGGTTTTGGAAGGAGAGTGAGTATAGGATTTGGAAAAAAAAACTTCTTTAGCAATAGGGTTTCTGTTAGAGGGTGAAGGTAAATGTCAGCACATATGAAGATTCAGTCACAATGATGAACTTTGGAAAATATGTAGGAAATCAGATAATAATAGAGACATTACAAAATGAGGGAAAGTACAAAGTGAGTGATAGGATTAGACATTTTGAACAGGGTTGAGTTTGAATATATAATCTTAGGAAGAAACAAATATGTAGTCACCAATAGGATTGACATTTGAGAGCATTAGGCAATGTGGACATGGATGTTTTTAGTAATCCCTGTTCACTTTCCTTTTAGGCTTTGGTACAATCATAAGTGTAACCTTTGTATTTTGTGTCCAGAATATTACTGTGATAAAATGTATATGTAGATCGTGTGACATTAGTATTTCTTCCAGCATTTCTGGGAGCAATGTTTTGAAGTCCTATAAATTAGTATTGGTGTTACAAAGAGGTGTACACTGTGTCTATGAATATAGAGATAGTGCATGAATAGACCACATTGTGAATCAATAATATAACTGGTCCCACTTTAAATAATAGATTGAATTCATATCTGAAAATATATAAGAAATCTTATATCGATATACCATCATTCATTCCAACCAGCAATACATCTAATGGTAATATTATTGTTATGGTTTATCACGAAGTGTCTTTGAGTTTTGCTTCAAAAGTGATCATGGAAATCGAAAATAATGTGTTTGGAAAGAAGTCTCATGAAAAGACCCATCAAAAACATGGAGGAATACATGTGTTCTGTAGAATAAAGTGATTGAAAGTGAACAAAATGCCTATAAATTTGCAAACTTTTGGATGAAATATATTTGCTATGATGAGCATAAACTGAAGAAATAGTAATGTACCAGTGTTGAATAAAATAAATGTCAAAATGCACAACATGTCCCATAGGAATCTACTTGTATTGATGTTAAACTGGTTCAGTTACTGTGGAAATATTAGGATTTGTATGCACCTTTCACTGAAGATAGTTTTCAGTACTAGGAAACAAATATGTATTTCACGTGAATGAATAATTTTGAGAATTCTCTTGTGAAAATTTGATTATAAATACACATACTTGAATATGAATGAGTTTAGGGAGTGTATAACAAGACATATATTTCATATTTTGAAAAATCTGGAGAGTGTGTATATATATATATATATACATACACAAACACACAGACATTAAAAATAGCATAATATATTCCAATTGAAATTCACCATGAAATATATGTCATCTACAGATCCAAATGTATTTATTTTATTGAATATGGATTTATGTATAATGTTGTTAAACAAGGAAGCTCACTCATAGATTGAATTTTCAGTTCCAACAGCTTTTAGGAGGAGTGATCTCTTACAATTTGTATCTGCCAAGTCAGTCACCTCACAAGAATGTACGTGTGGTATCAGGTAAGATTCTATAATTGGATGTAAAAATACATGTGCTGAATAGGATACAGAGAAAGGGATGCCTTGACATTACAATCACGGAGACTAAGGCACAATTAGAGGAGAAGAGTTAGAAAATCTGTGAATAAATATCTGGAATGGAATATGCTCAGGAGTTCACAACCTTGAAGACGGAAGAGGAGATTTCAAAAGTAAGGGACAGGGAAAACAGTCCACAAACATGGAGCTCTGGTTCCCTAAATCCTTCTTGAGAAACTCACTCTGAGTTTGGGCACTTGAAATATATGTTGTTGTCGGGAGATTTAGCTTCCATTGTAGTGAGATAATCAAAGCTGTGTCTGCATCTATGTTACCTCGAGGACATGGTTTCTTATTTTCCACTGAATATGTGGCAGCAGTGCTGAATTTTCTTTAGTAGGTAAACTGTGGCAACTGGGGGATAAGTGAATCCACATGTGGACTGTGAGGCCATTTGGTCATCCTCCACTTTTCGTCGTGTTTCTTGCTGCTGCACTGGGATTTTGGTATTTGCTTCATGATATACAAAGAATTCAACTGTTACCCGGTGCGTGAGTGAGTTCTGTCACTTTTGGTAGGTCAGGGTCTGCAGGAGAATGCACCAACCAGGCTTATATCCCACATGACTTGCCCCCTTGACCATAGCAATCTGATTCTAAACATTGCCCTGAATCCTGTCCATATAACAAGATGCCTTTACATACAAGGGTCTGCTGGCTGCACCATGTCAGTCACAAGCCATTTGGAAGCCAATGGAAGATCCACATGGCCCCACCACAGTTGTTTTATTGCACACCTGCCCAGCACTGCTGTAGGCCCACCTCTCAGCAGGCTCCAACTTCCTGGTATCTCTGTTCTGAACCATTTTTATGAAAACCAGTCAATCAAAGCACTGTCTTGTAATCTCATGATCAGCCACAGGATATCCAAAGATTCTCCAGTGCCACCTGGTCATGGGAAGTTTAAAAATTTCTTGGTATTTATCTACCCATTTTTCAAGGTTGAAGTTGGAGGCACTGTGTGTTTCATTTCATTCTGGAACTATTAAATGGTTAGGAAGCTCATTTCAATGAAATCTCTGCAGAAGTCTCACAGGCAAGGCTTCCCAAACAGTGGCCAAATGATCACATGAATCCAGGCCCATTGGGATCTACATTGTGACATCCATGTGTGTTTTGACTCTCATATGTGGCTGCCAAGTCTTTCAGAATAAAATCATGTGGTAACCTGGCTGAGATTCCCAGTGCTCGGTGAACAGCCACCCTGGGCCTAGATCTCATTTTACAAGGGTGATTCTCATGTGAATCCTCCTAAAATCCCAACACAATTCATGGCAATACGTCTCTGAGGTGAGGTCCACAACTCAGTCTCTAAGGGGAATCACAACAGAGTTAAAGCCAAGGTGGACCCAGTCATCTATTCCAACGGCCACACATGACCACAATTAAAACCAAAACACTCCCACATGGCCCTCATCTTCTTCCATATGGACACTATCCATTACCTCTGGCTTGAGGTTTCCATGAGGGGCACAGCCCAAGACAGTGTCCAAAATAACCTCCATTGCCCCTCATTTGCCTAAAGTCAGGGTGTCCTGGACACTCGTCCGGGGAACCAGGAGTGATCAAATAGGCCTGCTATTAATATTGCTTTGCTCCTCCAATTTGAGGCCTACTGACTGTCAGGTATAGATTCTTTATGTGATTTGGATTCTGGAGAAAACCCAAGCACCTATGGGATAGCCTCTAAAGGGCTTTGAAGAACTCATTAGATCAAAGGTTCCTATTCTCACTTGATGGAGGTCAGGAACCTTACAGGGGAAGGCGAGAGACTTCTTCTATAATGACTGCTCTTTTGGCCAATTTAGTTTTGGATGCAAACATGGGATTTTCCTTACATCCATCATGTGCTGAGAATCTAAGCCAAAGCCTAACACAGGACCTAGAGCCTGATTCAGACATATCCCTTTCCAATGCAATTAAGCAAAGAGTCACAGGTGATGCCCATTGATTTCCATTTGAAAACTGTTTTCTTTAGGCTTCCCAAAGGGGTGGCCAGAGGCAAAGACCTTCCTGACATTGAGGGCAACAGAACAATAGGTAACCAAAGCAGTATTTCTCCACTGAGACTTTCCTGATTACACTGATATCTGAGTTTTCTGAGTTGCTCGCCATTCCCTTCAGCTATCCAGTACATGGCCATGTCACAGAGCTTGGTGGTGGTATACATCTTGGACACAAAACTATGAGCCTATTCTGGAAAGTGGCCAGAATTCAGAAAGAAAACAGGAACTTAGGAAGATATCAGGGGTTGCCCATCAATAATGCAAGCCACAGTCCATTCATAAATGGAAAGTATGAATCCGGGGAAGCTTTCTACTAGACAGGACACATCCATTGAAGCATTCTCTTTTCTAATGTCTACAACCCCTGACACAGTGGGATACACAGACCTAGAAACACTCGCCTTTTCAAACGACTTACTAGAATCAATTAACTCCAAACAAAACAAACTGCCTTTCTTAACTATTCTCAGAACATGAGACAAAACCACAAACACACACCCACACCCACAAATGCACCTCCTTCCCCCAAGTAGGTCTGTGACTATCCGCAGTGTCCTCTGACTGGTGGGCCATACTATGTTTTCATGAAATGGCCTGTTCTGTCTCAGATCTGTTCTCCTTGTCCAACTCTGTGAAGTTGACAGGAGCCAGCGGTGAGCCACAACCTGGTTTCTCAGGAAAGGGCCCTCTTCAGAGCTTTACTGGCATTTGGCCATCCTCACATCAGTAGGTACCAAGAAAGACTGACTCTGTCCTTGGTAAATCCAAACAAGTGAGATCACTGGGACTGGGACTGGGACTGGCTGTGGGTGCCTGGCTTCCTGGACCACATGTTCAGAGATTTCGAACACCAAGGAAGTGAGGTGAGGTCACTTCCTTCAGGAACTGAATGAGGTCACTGCCTTGGCAAACACATTGTCCTAATTGTTGCTTCCAAGGCCCCATGAGATGGAGGCTGCCCCTACTTCCTGTGACACTTTCACAAGTTAGAATGGTATATCATCCATAGGCACTCCAGAGCAGCTCTCCACACTGGCCTGTTTTGGTCCATCTTCTCTACATTAAGAAGAGAGAGGCAGATTCAGACACAACCCTTCATCCTGACCAGGTTGTTGGCCATGGAAGGTGACTCTTACTCTCTCAGGTCCTTCATAGCTGCCTACATCTTCTACAGGGATCATTTCAGCATGGACGTTTGAGGTTCTCAGCGGGTGGAAGATCCCCTAAATTCCTGTATTGTAAGACCAACTCTTTCCCTGCTCTTCTGTAAAGTTAGATTGAGGGAACAGTGTATCGTTAGGGTTAATAACAAGTTCGATTTGGGTTAGGAATTGTTCTGCTGTATGAATAATGTTATTGGGAACCTGCGATATTTATAAGACTATAGAAGTGAAATATAAGTATGAAAACAGAAATGTTCTAAGGTTGTATGGTAATTCTAGGCTTAAAATAAAAACATGTTGGAGATTTATGTGTATCATTTGTGTTGTATAATTGGACTTGTTATCAAAAATATATGTACAGTTACATGTTACTTTTTACACTTAGATAAAATTTAAAAGTGTTTTTAAGTTAATGAGAGCCTAATCTCTGTGAAGGTTTTATTGTAAAACACAAAGGTAAAATGCCCATTCATTTCCATGTGAAAACTGTTTTCTTCAGGCTTCAGGAAGGAGTAGCCTGAGGAAAAGATGTTCCTGATATTCAGGGCAACATAACAATAGGTAATCAAAAGGCCCAAAGCAGGGTTTCTCCACTGAGACTTTACTGGTCACACTGATATCAGAGTTTTCTGAGATGCATTCCCTTCAGCTATCCAGTACATGGCCATGTCACAGAGCTTGGAAGTGGTACATATCTTGTACACAAAACCATGAGCCTATTTTGGAGAGTGGCCAGAATTCAGGAAGGATACAGGAACGTAAGAAAATAATAGGTGTTGCCCAATGATAAGGCAAGCCACAGTCCATTTATAAAATGGGCAGGATGAATGCTTGGAAGTTTTCTCTTTGACAGGACACACCCATTGAGGCATTCTCTTTTCTAATGTCTACAACCATGGACACAGTGGGATACACAGACATAGAAACACTCGCCTTGTCAAAGGACTAACTAGAAACAGTTCACTCCAAACCAAACAAACCCCCTTTCCTAACTATTCTCAGAACATGAGAAAAAACCACAAACCCACTCAAACACCCACGAAGTCACCTCCTTCCCCCAAGTAGGTCTGAAACTATCCAGAGTGTCCTCTGACTGGAGGGCAATACTATGTTCCCCAGAAATGGCCTGTCCTGTCTCAGATCTGGTCTCCTGGGTCAACTCTGTGAAGTTGTCAGGAGACAGCAGTGAGCCTCTAACTTCTTTCTCTGGAAGGGCCCCTCTTCAGAACTTTCCTGGCATTTGGCCATCCTCACATCACTATATACCACAAAAGACTGACTCTGTCCTTGGTAAATCCAAACAAGTGAGACCACTGTGACTGGAGCTTGGACTGGGTCTGGATGCCTGGCTTCCTGGAACCCAAATTCGGAGAGTTCCATCAACAAGGATGTGAGGTGAGGTCACTTCCTTCAGGAACTGAATGTGGTCACTGCATTTGCAACCACTTTGTCCTAACATTTGCTTCCTAGGGTCTCATAATATGGAGGATGCCCCTACTTCCTGTGACACTTTCACAAGTTCGAATGGTATAGAAACAATAGGCACCTGGGAACAGCTCTCCACACAGGCCTAGTTTGGTCAATCTTCCCTACATTAAGAAGAGAGAGGATGATTCAGACACATGCTTTTAACCTGACCGGGTTGTTTGCCATGGAAGATGACGTTTGCTCTCTCAGGCCTTTCATAGCTGCCTGCATCTTCTCCAGGGATCATATCTGCATGGACCTTTGAGGTTGTCAACAGGTGGAAGGTCCCCTACACCCCTGTATTGTAAGACCAACTCTGTCCCTGCTCTTCTGTAAAGTTGGATTGAGGGAAAAGTGTATAGTTAGGATTAATAACATGTTCGATTTGTGGTAGGAATCATTCTGTTGGATGAATAATGGTATTGGGAACCTGCAATATTTATAAGAATATACAGGTAAAATGTAATTATGAAAACTGAAATTTAGGTAAGATTTGAAGACCAGAAAGGCATTGGGCCCATGATTGGGATACTTATCTTTGAATTATGTTCTGCACAGATGTCTCAGATAAATCAATATACAATGGCATAGGACCTTGTACCTTGGATGATTGATTGTTGAAGAGTTCATCCAGTCAAAAAGGGATAGTCGGTAGGATTAGGTAGATAGTCGGTAGGTTTAGAAAAAAGAGTGAGTATAGTATTTGGACAAAAAGTTCTTTAGCAATAGGGTTTCGGATAAAGAGTGAATGTAAATGTCAGCACATGTGAAGAATCAGTCACTATGATGAACTGGGGAAAATATGTAGGAAAAGAGATATCAATAGAGACATTAGGAAATCAGACAAAATATAAAGTGAGTGATAGGATTAGACATTTTCAACATGGTTGAGGTTGAATATATAATCTTGGGAAGAAACAAATATGTACTCACCAATAGGATTGACATTTGAGAGAATTAGGCATCCAAGACATGGATGTTTTTAGTAATCCATGTTCACATTCCATTTAGGCTTCGGGACAATCCTAAGTGTGACCTTTGCATTTTGTGTCCAGAATATTACTGTGATAAAATGTATATGTAGATCAGTTGACATGAGTCTTTCTTCCACCATTTCTGTGAGCAAAATTTTGAAGATATACAAATTATTATTGAGGGTACACAGAGGTGTACCCTGTGTCTATCAATATAAAGACAATGCATGAATAGACCATACTGTGAATAAATAATATAACTGGTTCCACTTTAAACAATGGATTGAATTGATATTTGAAAGTATACAAGAAATCTTATATTGATATACAATCATTCATTCCCACCAGTTTTACATCTAATGGTAATATTAGGTTTACGGTTTATCATGACGGGTGTGTGAGTTTTGCTTCAAAAATGATAATGGAAATCAAAAATAATGTCTTTGGAAAAAAGTCTCATGAAAGGAGCAGTCAAGAAACGTGGAGGAATACATGTGTTCTGAAGCAGGAAGTGATTGAAAGTAAAACAAATGCGTATAAATTTGCTAAATTGTGAATGAAATATACATACTATGATGTGCATAAACTGGACAAATAGTAATGTACCAGTGTTGAATAAAAATGAACGTCAAAATACAATTATATCCCATAGGAATCTTCTTGCATTTATGTTAAACTGGGTCAGTTACTGTAGAAATATTAGAATTTTTTTGGTGTTATAATACAATTTATTTTAGCACTAGCATGCCACAGAATGTCGAGGAAAGAGCAATGGATTTTTAGTTATCGCACTAGTAATCTATCATTAAATGACTATTTTGGGGAGTCTAGAAATTACATAAGGCTATGTAACATTTTTTTTATTTAGCATTCATAAAAACTTAGAATTTTGGTAATATTTCTACTTTTATATTTTTTTTTTATTTTTTCAGTTGTTGGTCGACCTCATTTTATTTATTTATATGTGGTGCTGAGAATATAACCCAGTGCCTCACACATGCTAGCCAAGCATGTTACCAGTGAGCCAGACACCCAGACCCTCCACATTTATCTTATAATCAAACACTCCTCTCCCTCTTCTTTACTCACTTTCTTCCTCATTTTCCCCCTTCTCTCTCTTCCTTTTTCATTTTCCCTCCATAGGAGTTTTTCTCTCATGTCATTACAAACAGTAATATGCTATGAAATTTACATTTAAGAATTTTTTTATAGTCATTCTTTTTTCTTGAGAAAATTTAATAATTATAATAACCTATAGATATATTACAATACATTTATTATACATATGTATCTATATTCATGCATATGTATTACATATGATATATATACATATATATTTAAAAGTACTTTGATTAGCCTGTTAGAAATAATATAGACTAAGTCTTTCTTAATTTTCAAGTCTTCTAGAATTAACAGCTTACAGTGAAAATCAAATAAACCTATTTAAGTAAACAGGTATCATTCTTATTTATCAATACTTATCATTTAAGTTTTTATATTACATTAAGCTGTGATATGGCATATTAACTCTTATGAATTAGTGAAATTTTATTTGAACAACCTTTTATTTAAGGACCATATGCACTGACATTTTAAATGGCTTTCTTGTGATTTTAATTTCTATCAATTGCATATTTATTGCCAAATACTTATTTTATTAATTTTCATATTCATGATTGATATAAAGTCAATTGTTTAATTCTTCTTATAAGTAGTTACTTATTACAGTAATAATTCTACATCTTTATAAGAAAAATGGTACAAAGATATTTTCATGCAAAATTAAGAATAATTGCATGCTCTAAATGTTTCATTGTTGATACATATAATAAAGAGCTTTTGATGAGTCTCTTCCCCAGTAAAACATAAAATGCAAAGATATAGTTGGGTATGTATGTCCAAATAAAGATAAGGAAAAATACACATTATCAGCTACAAACTATCAAATAAAAGATGAAAAGAACAATCCAACACATTGCACGAACTTGTCAGATGAGGTAGCCTAAGACTAGACCTGGTCCATGACAAAATATTCACGAAAAAAATGAAATATGAAAAATATAGGAAATGATATGAATTTTTCATGAAGGTAGGTGGATTATCCTTTAATCTCAAAATATGTTCATTTTCAAAAGCCAGTTTTCTGGTAAAATAAATTTGTGATATTTACAACTACACAAAACAAACTTTCTGCTTATCAAAATGAATGCATCTCAACTCCTTTTTAGCTGATTTCTTCCCACTCAATTTTAAACCTTTGTTTATTTATTTTTATTGGTTTTTCAAAACATTACAAAGCTCATGATATATCATCTTTCATACATTTGACTGAAATGGGTTATGAACTCCCAATTTTCCCCAAATACGAATTGCAGAATCACATCAGTTACACATTCACATTTTTACATAATGTCATATTAGTGACTGTTGTCCTCTGCTACCTTTATTATCCCCTACTATCCCCCCTCCCCTTTCATCCTATCTTCCCTCTCTTCCTCATCTGCTTTTTCACTTCTCTCTCTTGTTCCCACCTTTCCCCTCACAACGTCTTATATGTAATTTTGTGTAACAATGAGGGTCTCCTACCATTTCCATATGCTTTCCCTTCTCTCTCCCTTTCTCTCTCCCACTTGTCTTTGTTTAATATTAATCTTTTCCTCATGCTCTTCCTCCCTGTTCTATTCTTAGTTACCCTATTTTTATCAAAGCAGACATTTGGCATTTGTTTTTTTAAGGATTGGCTAGCTTCTCTTAGCATAATATGCTCTAATGCCATCCATTTCCCTGCAAATTCTATGATTTTGTCATTTTTTAGTGCTGCATCCATCGTGTATAGATGCCACATTTTTTTATCCATTCATCTATTGAATTGCATCTAGGTTGGTTACACAGTCTAGCTATTGTGAATTGTGCCACTATGATCATTGATGTGGCAGTATCCCTTTAGTACACTCTTTATGATCCTCAGGGAATAGTCCGAGAAGGGCGATAGCTGGTTCAAATGGTGGATCCATTCCTAGCTTTCCCAGGAATCCCCATACTGCTTTCCATGTTGGCCTCACCAATTTGCAGTCCCACCAGCGGTGTACAAGTGTCCCCTTTTCCCCACATACTCGTAAACACTTGTTGTTGTTTGACTTCATAATGGCTGCCAATCATACTGGAGTGAGATGGTATCTTAGGGTGGGTTTGATTTGCATTTCTCTGACTGCTAGATATGGTGAGCATTTTTTCATGTACTTGTTGATTGATTGTATGTCCTCCTTGGTGAAGTGTCTTTTCAGGTCCTTGGCCCATTTGTTGATTAGGTTATTTGTTATCTTATTGATAATTTTTTTGAATTCTTTCTATATTCTGGATATTAGGGCTCTATCTGAAGTGTGAGGGGTAAAAATTTGTTCCCAGGATGTAGGCTCTCTATTTACTTCCCTTTTTGTTTCTCTTGCAGAGAAAAAAAACTTTTTAGCATAAGTAAGTCTCATTTTTTTATTCTTGTTAAGAACTCTTGGGCTATGGGCGTCCTATTAAGAAATTTGGAGCCCGACCCCACAGTATGTAGATCGTAGCCAACTTTTTCTTCTATGAAACGCAGTGTCTCTGATTTTATATCTAGATCCTTGATCCATTTTGAGTTAAATTTTGTGCATGGCGAGAGAACGGGATTCAGTTTCATTTTGTTGCATATGGATTTCCAATTTTCCCAGCACCATTTGTTGAAGATGCTATCCTTCCTCCACTGCATGCTTTTAGCCCCTTTATCAAATATAAGAAAGTTGTAATTTTGTGGATTGGTTTCTGTGTCCTCTCTTCTGTACCACTGGTCCACCTGCATTTTTCGGTACCAGTTCCATGCTGTTTTTGTTACTATTGCTTTGTAGTACAGTTTGAACTCTGGTATTGCTATACCTCCAGATTCACACTTCCTGCTTAGAGTTGCTTTTGCTATTCTGGGTCTTTTATTTTTCGATATGAATTTCATGATTGATTTATCTATTTCTACAAGAAATGCCGTTGGAATTTTGATTGGCATTGCATTAAACCTGTAGAGAACTTTGCGTAATATTGCCATTTTTATGATGTTAGTTCTGCCTATTCATGAACAGGGCACATGTTTCCATCTTCTGACATCTTCTTCTATTTCTCTCTTTAGATTTCTGTAGTTTTCATTATATAAATCTTTCACCTCTTTTGTTAGGTTGATTCCCAAGTATCTTATTTTATTTGAGGATGTTGTGAATAGAGTGGTTTTCCTCATTTCCATTTCAGAAGTTTTTTTTCTGTTATACAGGAATGCATTTGATTTATGCGTGTTAATTATATATCCTGCCACTTTTCTGAATTTATTTATTAACTTTAGCCATTTCTTTGTAGACATTTTTGTGTCTGTTAAATATATTATCATGTCATCTGCAAATAGTGATACTTTAAATTCTTCTTTTCCTATTTTTATGCCTTTAATTTCTTTTGTCTGTTTAATTGCTCTGGCTAGTATTTCAAGAACTAAATTGAATAGAAGTGGTGATAGAGGGCATCCCTGTCTTGTTCCAGATTTTAGAAGGAATGCCTTCAGTTTTTTCTCCATTTAGGATGATGCTAGCCTGAGGTTTAGCATATATAGCTTTTACAATGTTGAGGTAAGTTCCTGTTATCCCTAGTTTTTATAGAGTTTTGAACATAAATGGATGCAGAACTTTGTCAAATGCTTTTCTGCATCTATCAAGATGATCATATAGTTCTTGTCTTTAAGTCTATTGATGTGGTGAATGGCATTTATTGATTTTCGTATATTGAACCATCCTTGCATCACAGGGATGAATCCTCCTTGATGATGGTGCACAATTATTTTGATATGCTTTTGTACTCGATTTGTCAGAATTTTATTGAGAATTTTTGCATCCAAGTTCATTAGAGAAATTGGTCTGTAGTATTCTTTCTTTGAAGTGTCTTTGTCTGGTTTCGGGATCAGGGTGATGTTGGCCTCATAGAATGAATTTGGAAGAGCTCCTTCTTTTTTCTATTTCTTGAAAAAGCTTGAAAAATATTGATTTTTAATTCTTCCTTGAAGGTTTTCTAGAAATCCGCTGTATTCCCATCCGGTCCAGGGCTTTTTTTTTGGGTTGGCAGTCTTTTGATTGCTTCTTCTATGTCTTCCTTTGTTATTGGCCTGTTTAAATTGTTTGTGTCTTCCTGACTCAATCTGGGCAGATCGTATGACTTAAGAAATTTATCAATATCTTCACAATATTCTATTTTATTGGAATATAGTGTTTCAAAATACTTTCTAATTATCTTCTATATTTCTGTAGTGTCTGTTGTGATATTGCCTTTTTTATCCCACATGTTAGTAATTTGAATTCTCTTTCTTCTTCTCTTCCTTAGCGTGGCTAAGGGCCTGTTGATCTTACTTATTTTTTCAAAGAACCAACTTTTAGTTTTATCAATTTTTTCAACTTTTTTTTTTGTTTCAATTTCGTTGATTTCTGCTCTAAATTTAATTATTTCTTGTCTTCTACTACATTTGCTGTTGTTTTGCTCTTCCTTTTCTTGGTTTTTGTGGTGTAGTTTAAGTTCATTTATTTGTTGTTTTTTTTTCTTTTTTTGAGGAAAGAACTCCAAGAAATGAATTTCCCTCTTAAAACTGCTTTCATTGTGTCCCATAGATTCCGGTATGTTGTGTCTGTATTGTCATTTGTCTCTAAGAATTTTTTATCTCCTTCTTTATGTCTTCTGTAACCCGTTGGTCATTCAGTAGCATGTTGTTCATTTTCCATGTGATGTAGGATTTTTCCTTCCTTCTTTTCTCATTGATATCCAGTTTCATTCCATTATGATCAGATATGGTGCACGGTATAATCTCCATGCCTTTATATTTACTAAGAATTGCCCTATGGCATAATATATGGTGTATCTTTGAGTAGGATCCATGTGCTGCTGAGAAGAACATGTATCCACTTGATGATGGTTGATACATTCTATATATGTCGGTTAAGTCTAGGTTATTGATTGTGCTGTTGAGTTCTATAGTTTCTTTATTCAGTTTTTGTCTAGAGGATCTCTCTAATGCCGAGAGTGGTGTGTTGAAGTCACCCATAATTATTGTGTTGTAGTCTATTTGACTCTTGAACTTGAGGAGAGTTTGTTTTATGAATGTTGCACCTCCATTGCTTGGTGCATACAAATTGATAATTGTTTTTTTCTTGTTGGTGGATGATTCCTTTTAACAGAATATAGTGTCATTCTTTATCCCTTTTGATTAACTTAGGTTTGAAGTTGATATTATTCCATATGAGTATGGCAAATCCTTCTTGCTTCCGAGGGCCATGTGAGTGTTATGATTTTTCCCAACCTTTTACCTTCAGCCTGTGTATGTCTTTTCCTATCATATGAGTCTCCTGAAGGCAGAATATTGTTGGATTTGTTTTTTTGATCCAGGTTACTAGCACATGTCTGTTGATTAGTGAATTTAGGCCATTAACATTTAAGGTTACAATTGAAATATGATTTGTACTTCCAGTCATGTTTATTTATTTATTATATTTTAGTTTGGATAGTTTTTACTTTTTTGGTTACTTTCCTGCCGCTTTACTGAGATACTTCCCACTGTTAGTTTTGGGCACTATTTTTTAACTCTTCTTCTTGTAGTATTTTGCACAAAATGCTTTGCAGTGCTGGTTTTCTAGCTGAGAATTGTTTTAGCTTTTGTTTATCGTGAAAGACTTTAATTTCATTGTCAAATCTGAAGCTTAACTTTGCTTTATATGGTATTCTTGGTTGGAATTCTTTTTTTTTTCAGCATTTGAATTACATTGTTCCAGGATATTCTCACTTTCAAAGAATGTGATGAAAAATCAGTTGTTAACCTAATTGGTTTACCCCTGAATGTAATCTGCCTCCTTTCTCTTATAGCTTTTAATATTCTCTCCTTGTTCTGTATGTTGGCTATCTTCATAATTATATGTCTTGGACTTGGTCTATTTTGGTTTTGAATGTTTGGGGTCCTGTAGGCTTCCAGGAATTGGCAATCCAATCCATCATTCATCTCTGGGAAGTTTTATAGAATTATTTCATTTAATATGTTGTCCATTCCTTTGGTTTGAATCTCTATGCCTTCTTCTATCCTGATGACTCTTAAATTTGTTTTTTGTTTTTTTATGACATCCCATATCTTTTGAATAAATTCCTGGTGGGATTTAAGCATCTTTTCTGTGTTTACTCAATTCTTTTCAAGTTGATAAACTTTGTCTTCATTATCTGATGTTCTGACTTCTACTTGATCTAGTCTATTTGTAATATTCTCGTTTGAGTTTTTAATTTGGTTTATATTTTCCTGCATTTCTAGGATTACTGTTTAATATTTTTTTAAGATCTCTATCTCCTGGTAATGCTCATTCTTTGCCATTTGAATTTGTTTGTTTAATTCATTTTCAAAATATACTTTTATTGCTTGGACTTGCTGCCTCATGTCTTCTCTAATATTCCTTTCCATCTGAGTTCGGTATGCCTTGAGTTCTTTCCCTATCCCTGTTTCTGATGCTTCAAGGTCCTCCTGTAGATTTAAGTTGTCCTGCATTGTTTGTACTCCTTTTTTGCCCTTGTTTTTTCATGATGTTCATGTTACTTTCCAGCTCTATTTGATTGCTGTGTTTCTGCTTTATTCTTTAGATTTGTTTTGGTGTTGTATATCTCTGTTGTCTCTCCTTTGTGTTGGTAAACTATGCCTGCTAAAGTGGATTCCGCTTGGAAGTAATTCCGAAGGCCGAGCTCCAGTGATGTCACCTCTCTGCTTTGGCCGGCCCCAGGCTCCTTGCCGAGGTGTCCGAATTGGGGGGTGGGACTTGACTGTCTCTGGTTTGTTTCAGCTCTGGGTCACTGGCAGGCGGGCGGTCTCCAGCCGCCCAATTGCGCGGTTGGTCGCCAGCGGGCAGGCGGTCTCCAGCCGCCCAGTCACGCGGGCAGCAGGTGGGCTGTCGCCATTGGGTTGGCAATCTCTAGCCACGCAGTCTCACGCTCGGTTGCCGGCGGGCGGGAATTCCTCAGCCCCCCAGTCACTCAGGCAGTGGGTGGAATGTCACGTGCAGGCCTGCGGTCTCCAGCCGCCCAGTCACAAGGGCCTGCCTTCTAGTCCTTTGGTTTCTCCTGCTTGTCCTGGTTTCTTTTTCTAGACCAGATTTCCCCTGAGTGATGCCTCTCGGCAGTTCAAACTGTACTCTGTGCCTGCCGTTTGTTGGGTGTGGAGGGTGTCTTTTGGGAACCCAGACACTCTATTGTTTTGATTTTTTCCGCTTGCCCCTCCCCCAGCACTGGCTATACACGTTTCGTTATGGCCACTGATGGTAGGGGGAGTCGAAAGTCAGGTGTCTCTAGTTTTTCTTGCGTCTTTATGCAGGCTTACTCTGATTAACCCTCCCCCGGAAAGCCTAGGAGACATTTTATGTGAATTCCCCGCTGTATGAGAGATGAGCTGAGTAACACACATCTGTTTTATTGTTGCAGTCTATTGGAGAGGGGCAGTCGTTACTTCAGATCTCAAAGATGGTGGCCGCTGGTTTCCTTGGTGGAATTTCTTTTGTGGGGGATAGAACTATACCACTTTCTTCCCTGTCTGAATTCCCAAACTCAGCCCGGGGATCAGTGGGAACTCAGCCGGCAGGATTCCACAGAATCCGCAGCAACATTTCTCCCTGCTTCAGGTCACTTCTCGGTGGTGCCCCGCCATCTGAAACAGCAGGCCTGGCTGCATGATTCAATCAGCCCGGATCTCTGATTGCACAGTTGGCTATTGGGAACCCCGGCACTCTATTGTTTTGATTTTTTTTTTTCCGCTTGCCCCTCTCTCAGCGCTGGCTAGACAGGTTTTTTTCACCACTGATGGGAGGGGGAGTTGAAAGTCAGGTGCCTCTAGTTTTCCCCTATCTTAATGCAGGCTCCCTCTGATAATCTCTCCCCCAGAAAGCCTAGGAGAGATTTGATGCAAATTCCCCGAAGTATGGGAAATGAGCTGAGTAACAGCACCTGTTTTATTGTTGCAATCTGTAGGGGAGTGGCTGTCATTACTTCAGCTCACCAAGATGGTGGCCGTTGGTTTCCTTCGTGGAGTTTCTATTGTGGGGGTTAGAACTGTACCACTTCCTTCCCCATCTGAAACCCTGAACTCAGCCCAGGGCTCAGTGGGGACTCTACTGGCAGAATTCCACAGAATCTGCATCAACGTTTCTCCGTGATTATTGATCGCATCTCGGTGGTGCCCTGCTGTCTGTAGCCACTGGACGGGTCGCGCGGATCAGTCAGACAGGATCTCCGGTCGCAGAGTTGGCTCATGTTTGAGACTCATTTACCGGACCTCAGTGCTAGAAATCCTTCTTCTAGGTTTCAGTGCACCCCCATTTTGCTGTAAGTTCCTAACAAGATAGTTTTTTGTCGTTCGTAGTCGTTAGTCACCTGCGCAGTGGCGCGGTACACTGGGTATGATGCTCTCTATTCGCGGCCATCTTGCAATGTCAAAATATTATGATTTGTATGCACCATTCACTGAAGTTAGTTTTCAGTATTAGGAAACAAATATGTATTTCAGGTGGATGAATATTTCTGAGAATAATCTTATGAAAAGTTCATTATAAATCCTCATACATGAATATGAATAATTTTAGGAAGTGTATAATAAGACACATATATTTCATATTTTGAAAAATTATACACACACACACACAAACACACACACCGAGACATTAAAAAGTAGCAATATATATGCCAATCGAAATTCATCATTAAATATATAACATCCACTTATCCAAAAATATACATTTTACTGAAAATGGATTTATGCATAATGTTGGTCAACTAGGAAGCTCACCCATAGGTTGAATTTTCTGTTCCAACAGAGGTTAGGAGGAGTGATCTCTTCCCACAATTTTTATCTGCCATGTCAGCCACCTCAGAAGAATGTACATGTGATACCAGGTAGGATTCTATTTGTGCATATAAAAATACATGTGCTTAATAGGCTACAGAAAAAGGGAGAGAGGAATTCACATATTTGTTAATTTTAAAAACACAATGAGAACTATGTCAATAAACATTAACTATATTTATAACTCCTACACAATATAATGCAAAAGGGATGTCCAACTACATACCATGCCTTCTCTGAATTGCTGGTATTTGTATTCTGTTTGGGTTACTATTCTCCATCATATAAGGATTAGTAGTCAGAGTCTAGTAGGGTATGGGTTAGTGTCAGAGATTCAGTATTTCAAATGGAAAATAGGAAAGTAAACCCAATGTGTTTGCAAATATGTGCTACACAAAAATCTTCCCACTCACATTAAAAACAATCCCTTGATATTACCCTCACTTGAAGAAATACACAATTAGAGGATAAGAGTTAGAAAATCTGTGAATACATACCCGGAATGGAATATGCTGAGGAGTTCACAACCTTGGAGGTGGTAGATGAGTTTCCAAAAGTAAAAGACAAGGTAAACACTCCACAACATGGAGCTCTGCAGGCCTAAAGACTTCTTGAGATACTGCCTATGAGTTGGGACACTTAAAATGTATGTTGTTGTCGGTAGCTTTAGCATCCTATGTAGTGAGACCATCAAAACTGGGTCAACATCTATGTGACCTGGAGGACATGGTATCTTATTTTCCAATTAAAATGAGGCAGCAGTGCTGAATTCTCACTTTGTGGGTAAACTGTGGCAACTGGGGGATAAGTGTCTCTCCGTGTGGACTGTGAAGCCATTTGGTCATACTCTACTTTTCGTGGTGATTCTTGCTGCTGCACTGGGAGTTTGGTATTGGCTTAATGAAATACAAGGAGTTCAACTGGGACACAGTGCTGGAGGGAGTTCTGTCACGTGTGGTGGGACAGGGTCTCCAGGAGAATGCACCAACCAGGCTTATGTCCAACATAGCTTGCCCCCTTGACCATATCAACCTGATTCTGAACATTGCCCAGAAACCTATCCATATAACAAGATGCCTTTACATATAAGGGTCTGCTGGCTGCATCATGTCAGTCACAAGCCATTTGAAAGCCAATGGCCAATCCACATGAAACCACCAGAGATGTTTTATCTCACACCTACCCACCTTTGCTGTAGGCCCACTACTCAGCAGGTTCCAACTTACTGGCATCTCTGTTCTACACCATTTTTGTGAAACCCAGTCAATAAAGGCACTTTCTCGTACACTCATGATCAGCAACAGGATCTCCAATGGTTTTCCAGTGCCACCTGGTAATGGGAATTTCAAAAATTTCATGGTATTTATCGAGCCCATTTTTTAAGGTTGAAGTTGGAGGCACTGAGGGTTTCATTTAATTCAGTAACCATTAAATGGTGAGGAAGCCCATTTCAATGAAAGCTCTGGAAGACTCTCACAGGCAAGGCTTCCCAAAGAGTTGCCAAATGGTCACATAAAGCCAGGCATATTGAGGTCTACAATGTAAAATCCTTGCGTGTTTTGACTCTCAACTATGGGTGCTAATTCTTTCAGAAAAAAATTATGTGATAACCTGGCTGAGATTCCCTGTGCTCTGTGGAAAGCCTTCCTGGGCACAGATCTCAGTTTCCAAGGGTGACTCTCATGCATGGCCTCCTAAAATCCCAACAAAACTCATGGCAATACCTCTCTGAGATCAGTTCCAGAACTCAGTCTCTAAGGGGAATCACACTAGAATTCAAGACCAGGTGGAGCCAGTCATATTTTTCAACAACCACACTAATAACCACAATTAAAACCAGAACACTTCCACATGGCCGTCATCTTCTTCCATATAGATACTCATTTTAACCTCTGGCTGGAGGTTTCCATGAGGGGCACAGCCCAAGACGTGTCCAAAATAAGCTCCCTTGCCCCTCATTTGCTTAACGTTGGGGTGGCCTGAACACCTTCCTGTGAACCATGACTTATCTAATAGGCCTGCCGTTAATACTGCTCTGCTTCTCCAATTTGAGGACTACTGACTGTGGGGTTTAGATTCTTCATGTGAATTGGAATCATTGGAATCACCTATGGGCTAGCCTCTGAAGGGCTTTGAAGAACTCATTTGACCCAAAGGCACCCTATTCTCACTTGATAGAGGTCAGGAACCTTACAGAGGTAGGGAGAGACTTCATCCACAAAACTGCTCTTTTGGCCATTTTGGTTTTGGATGAACACGTGGGATGTATAAGGTGCTGAGTATCTAACCACAGCCTCACACAGGGCCAAGAGGCTGTTTCAGAAACATCCATTTCCAAAGCAATTAAGCAAAGAGCCACAGGTGATGCCCATTAATTTCCATTTGAAAACAGTTTTCTTCAGGCTTCACAAATTAGTGTCCTGAGGTAAAGACCTTCCTGAAATTCAGGGCAACAGAACAATAGGTAAGCAAAAGGCCCAAAGAAGGGTTTCTCCACTGAGACTCTCCTGGTCCCACTGATATCTGAGTTTTCTTAGATTCTCGCCATTCCCTTCAGCTATCCAGTACATCACCATTTCACAGAGCTTGGAGGTGGTACATATCTTGGACACAAAACCATGAGCCTATTCTGGAGAGTTTCCAGAATTCAGGAAGAAAACAGAAACTACTGAGAGCAGATGTTGCCCTTCAATAAGACAAGCTGCAGTCCATTTGTAAATTGGGCAGGATGAATGCTTGGAAGCTTTCTACTAGACAGGACACATCCATTGATGCATTCTCTTTTCTAATGTCTACAATCACCGACAGAGTGGGATACACAGACATAGAAGCACTCGCCTTGTCAAACGACTTACTGGAAACAGTCCACACCAATCCAAACAAAGAGCCTTTCCTACCTATTCTCAGAACATGAGACAAAACCACAAACCCACACACACACACTCAAAGGCACCTCCTTTGCTCAAGTAAGTCTGTGACTATCCAGAGTGTCCTCAGAATGGTGGGCCATTGTATGTTCCCCCAAAATGGCCTGTCCTGTATCAGATCTGGTCTCCTTGGCCAACACTTTGAAGTTGTTAGGAGCCATGGGTGAGCCACTACCTGCTTTCCCAGGAAAAGCTCCTCTTCAGAGCTTTCCTGTCATTTGGCCATCGTCACATCACTAGGTACTAAGAAAGACTGACTCTGTTCTTGGTAAATCAAAACAAGTGAGACCACTGGGACTGGGACTGTGACTGGCTCTTGGTGCCTGTCTTCCAGGATCAAACGTCCAGAGAGTTCCATCACCAAGGCAGTGAGGTGAGGTCATTTCCTTCAGGAACTGAATGTGGTCACTGACTTGGCAACCACTTTGTCCTAACAGTTACTTCTAAGGGTCCCATGAGATGGAGGCTGTCCCTACTTCCTGTCACACTTTCACAGTTAGAATGGTATACCAACCATAGGTACCTGAGAACAGCTCTCCACACAGGCCTGGTTTGGTCCATCTTCTCTACATTAAGAAGGTAGAGGCTGATTCAGACACATCCCTTCATCCTGACCAGATAGTTTGCCATGGAAGATGTCTTTTGCTCTCTCAGGTCCTTCATAGCTTCCTTCATCATCTCAGGGGATCATTTCTGCATATACCTTTGATGTTCTCAGCAGGTGGAAGATCCCCTACATTCCTGTATTGTAAGACCAACTCTGTCCCTCCTCTTCTGTAAAGTTAGATTGAGGGAAAAGTGTATGTTTAGGGTTAATAACATGTTTGATTTGCGTTAGGAATCTTTCTGCCGTATTGGGAGCCTGTGATATTTACAAAAATATATAGGTAAAATATAAGTATAAAAACAGAAATCTAGGTAAGATTGGAAGCCAGAAGGGAACTGGGCCCTTGAGTGGGATACTTAGGTTTGAATTATGTTCTGCACATGTGTCTCAGATAAATTGATATACAATGGCATAGGACCTTATACCTTGGATAATTGATTGTTGAAGAGAACATCGAGTCAAAAAACTATAGTCAGTAGCATTAGGAAGATAGTCTGTAGGTTTAGAAAGAAGAGTGAGTATAGGATTTGGACCAAAAGTTCTTTAGCAATAGGGTTTCGGGTAGAGAGTGAATGTAAATGTCAGCATATGTGAAGTGTCAGTCACAATGATGAACTGGGGGAAATATGTATGAAAGCAGGTATCAATAAAGATATTACCAAATAAGGCAAAGTATGAAGTGAGTGATAGGATTAGACATTTTCAACATGGTTGAGGTTGAATATATAATCTTAGGAAGAAACAAATATGTAGTCACCAATTTGATTTACATTTGAGAGCATTAGGCAACCTGGACATGGTTCTTTTTAGTAATCCACGCTCCCTTGGCATTTAGGCTGTGATACAATCATGAGTGTGACCTTCGTTTTTTGTGTCCAGAATATTCCTGTGATAAAATCTATATATAGATAAGGTGACATGAGTATTTCTTCCACCATTTCTGGGAGCAATATTTTGAAGACGTATAAATTCGTATTGAAGGGACAAAGAAGAGTACACTGTATCTATTAATATAGAGATAATGCATTAATAGACAATACTGTGAATAAAAAGCATAACTGGTTCCAACTTTAAATAATGGATTGAATTGAATCGTGAACATATAGAGGAAGTCTTATATTGATATACAATTATTCATTCCAACCAGTTATACATCTAATGTTAATATTAATGTTATGGTTCATCATGAAGAGTGTGTGAGTTTAGCTTCGAAATTGATTATGGAAATTGAAAATAATGTATTTGGAAAGAAGTCTCATGAAAAGACCAGTCAAGTAACATGGAGGAATACATGTGTTCTGAAGCAAGAAGTGTTTGAAAGTGAAACAAATTCCTATATATTTTAAACTTGTGGAAGAAATACATATCCTATGATGTGCAAAAACTGAAAAAATAGTAATGTACCAGTGTTGGATTAAAATGAAGGTCAATATAGACTTCATGTCCCATAGGAATCTACTGACATTGATGTTAAACTGGGTCAGTTACTGTAGAAATATTAGGATTTGTAAACACCATTGATTGAAATTAGTTTTCAGTACTGGGAAATAAATATGTATTTCAGGTGGATGAATATTTCTGAGAATTATCTTCTGAAAAGTTGATTATAAATTTATATACATGAACATGAATGAATTTACAAAGTGTGTATAAGTCACATACATTTCATATTTTGAGAAATCTGGAGTGTATATATATATATATTTTTTTTAAATAAACACAAATATACATTAAAAAGTATCAATATATATGCTAATCGTAATTCATCATGTAATATACATCATTCACAGATGCAAAATATTTATTATACTGAACATGGATTTATGTATAATATTGTTCTACTGGGAAGCTTACACATAGTTTGAATTTTCAGTTCCCACAGCGTTTAGGAGGACTGATCTCTTCTCACAATTTGTATCTGCCAATTCAGCCAACTCATGAAAATGTACGTGTGATACCAGGTAGGATTCTGTATGTGCATATAAAAATACATGTGCTGAGTAGGCTACAGAGAAAGGGAGACAGGAATTCACATATTTGTGAACTTTATAAACACATGGAGGACTATTTCAATTAAAAATTGAGTAGATTTATAACACCTACCCTTAATCATGCAAAAGGGAAGTCCAACTGTACAGCATGCCTCCTCTGAACTGCTTGTATTTTTATTCTATTTGGGTATTATTCTTCATCATATTAGGATTAGTAGTCAGAGTATAGTAGGGTATGAGTTACTGTCAGGGATTCAGTATTTCGAATGGAAAATTGGAAATGGATCAATGTGTATGCAAATTAGTGTTACACAAAAATTTTCCCACTCTCATTTAGAACAATAACTTGACATTACCTTCACCCCAAGTAAGACACAATTAGAGAAAAAGAGTTAGAAAATCTTTGAATTCATACCTGAAATGAAAACTGCTCCGGATTTCACAACCTTGGAGATGGTAGAGGAGTTTCCAAAAGTAAGGGACAATGTAAAAACTCCACAAACATGAAGATTTGCCAGCCTAAAGACGTCTGGAGAAACTGCCTCTAAGATGGACAGTTGAAATATATGTACTTTTCAGGAACTTTAGCTTTTTTTCTAGTAAGACCATCAAACGTCTTTATGCATCTCTGTGACCTGGAGGACATGGTTTATAATTTTCCAATGAACATGAAGCAGTAGTGCTGAATTCTCTCTTTGTAGGTGAACTATGGCCACTGGGGGCTATGTGTCTCCCCATGTGGACTGTGAAGCCATTTCATCATCCTCCACTTTTTATAATGTCTCCTGCTGCACTGAGAGTTTTGTATTTGCTTCATGAAATACAAGGAGTTAAACTTGACCACTGTCCTGGAGGGAGTTCTGTCACATATGGTGGGTCAGGGACTGCAGGAGAATGCACCAACAGGACTTGTATACCACATAGGTTGCCTCCGTGACCATAGCAACCTGATTCTGAACATTGCCCTTAAACCTCTCCATATAACATGATGCGTTTACATACAATGTTCTGCTGGCTGCACCATGTCAGTCACAAGCCATTTGGAAGACAATGGCAGATCCACATGACCCCACCACAGATGTTTTATCACACACTTAATCACCTCTGCTCTAGGCCCACTATTCTGCAGGCTCCAAATTACTGGCATCTCTGTTCTACACCATATTCATGAAAGCCTGTTAATCAAGGCACTGTCTGGTACACTCATGATCAGCAACAGGACATCCAAAGGTTCTTCAGTGCCACCTGGTCATTGGAATTTTAAAAATTTCATGGTATTTATCTAGCCAATTTTCAAGGATGAAGTTGGAGGCACTGTTTATTTCAATTCATTCAGGAATCATTCAATGTTGAGGAAGATCATTTCAATGAAAGCTCTGGAGAACTCTCACAGGCAAGGCTTCCCAAAGAGTGGCCAAAAGGTCACATGAAGCCACGCCCATTGAGGTCTAAAATTGAGGTCCATGTGTTTTTTGACTATCAAATATGGCTGCCAAGTCTTTCAGAATTAAATCATGTGATATCCTGTCTGAGATTCCCAGTGCTCTGTGGAAAGCCACCGTGGGCATAGATCTCAGTTTCCAAGGGCGACTCTCATGCGTGGCCTCTTAAAATCCACACACAATTTATGGCAATTCTTCTTTGATATGTGTTCCAGAACTCAGGCTCTAAGGGGAATGACACCAGAGTTCAAGCCCAGGTGGATCCAGTCATCTCTTCCAATTGCCACAAGAATGACCACAATTAAAACCAAAAGACACCCACATGGCCCTCATCTTCTTAAATATAGACATTCATCATAACCTCTGGCTGGAGGTTACCATGCAGGATGCATCCCAAGAGAGTGTCCAAAATAATGTCGCTTGCCCCTCATTTGCCTAAAGTGAGGGTGACATGGACACCCTTCCTGTAAACCAGGAGTGATCAAATAGGCCTGCCATTAATACTGCTCTCCTTCTCCAATTTGAGGCCTACTGACTCTCTGGTATAGATTCTTTATGTGATATGGAATATTGAGAAAACACAAGCACCTCTGCAGGGATTTGAAGAACTCATTTGACCTAAAGGACTCCTATTCACACTTGATGGAGGTAAAGAACCTAACAGAGGAAGGCAAGAGACTCATCCACAATGAGTGATTTTTTGCCATTTTGGTTTTGATTGCACAAATGGAATCTATCTTTATATCTACCATGTGCTGAGAATCTAAGCCACAACCTCACACAGGCCCAAAAGGCTGATTCGGACACGTCCCTTTTCAAAGCAATTAAGGAAAGAGCCACATGTTATGCCCATTTATTTCCATTTGAAAACAGTTTTTTTCAGGCTTCACAAAGGGGTGGCCTGAGGCAAAGACCTTCTTGACATTCAGGGCAACATAACCATAAGTATGCAAATGAACCAAAGCAGGGTTTCTCCACTGAGAGTTTACTGGTCACACAGATATTTGAGTTTTCTAAGATGTTCCCATTCCCTACAGCTATCAAGCACATGGCCATGTCACAGAGCTTGGAGGTGGTACATATCTTGGACTCAAAACCATGGGCCTATTCTTGAGGTTTGCCGGAATTCAGGAAGAAAACAGGAACTTAGAAAGTTAGTAGGTGTTTCCCATGCATAAGGCGAGCCACAGTCCATTCGAAATCGGGCAGGAAGAATGCTGGGAAGCATTCTACTAGACAGGACACATCCTTGATGCATTCTCTTTTCTAATGTCTACAACCACGGACAGAGTGGGAAACACAGACATAGAAGCACTCGCCTTGTCTAACGACTTACTAGAAACAGTCCACTATAATCCAAACAAACTGCCTTTCCTACCTATTCTCAGAACATGAGACAAAACCACAAACTCACACCCACACCAACAAAGGCACCTCCTTAACTCAAGTAGGTCTGTGAATATCCAGAGTGTCCTCTGACTGGTGGACCATACTATATTCCCCTGAAATGGCCTGACCTGTGTCAGATCTGGTCTCCTTGGCTAACTCTGTGAAGGTGTCAGGAGCCAGAGGTGAGCCACTACCTGTTTTCTCAGAAACGGCTCCTCTTTAAAGCTTTCCTGGCATTTGGCCATCCTCACATCAGTAGTTACCAAGAAAGACTGACTCTGTCTTTGGTAAATCCAAACAAGTGTGACCACTGGGACTGGGACTGGGACTGGCTATGGGTGACTGGCTTCATGAATCCCAAGTTCAGAGATTTTAATCACCAAGGAAGTGAGGTGAGGTCACTTCCTTCAGGAACTGAATGAGGTTACTGCCTTGGCAACCACTTTGTCCTACCAGTGGCTTCCAAGTGTCACATGAGAAGGAGGCTGCCCCTACTTCCTGTTACACTTTCACAAGATAGAATGGTATATCAATCATAGGCGCCCTGGGACAGCTACCCACAAAGGCTGGGTTTGGTCCATTTTCTCTACATTAAGAAGAGAGAGGCTGATTCAGTCAGAACCCTTCATCCTGACCAGGTTGTTTGCCATTGAAGATGACTTTTGCTCTCTCAGGTCTTTTATAGCTGCCTTCATGTTCTTCAGAGATCATTTATGCATATACCTTTGAGGTTTTCATCAGGTGAAAGATCTCATACAACTCTATCCCTGCTCTTCTGTAAAGTTAGATTGATGGAACAGTGAATGGTTAAGGTTAACAACATATTTGATTTGGGTTAGAAATCATTCTGCTGGATGAATGATGGTATTTGGAACCTAAAATATTTAAAATAATATAGAGATGAAATATAATTATGAAAACAGAAATCTAGTTTAGATTCGAAGCCCAGAATGGCATTGGGACCTTGACTGGGATAATTAGCATTGAATTATGTTATGCACAGATATCTAAGATGAATCTATAATCAATGGCATAGGATCTTCTACCTTGGATGATTGAATGTACAAGAGAACATCGAGTCAAACAGGGATAGTCGGTAGGATTAGGAAGATAGTCGGTAGGTATAGGAAGAAGAGTGAGCATAGTATTTGAAACAAAAGTTCTTTAGCAATAGGGTTTTGGTTAGAGAGTGAATATTTGTCAGCACATGTGAAGAGTCAATCACAATGATGAACTTGGGAAATATGTAGGAAAGCAGATATCAATAGAGACATTACAAAATCAGGCAAACTATAAAGTGATAGGATTAGACTTTTTCAAAGGGTTCAGGTTGAATATATAATCTTAGGAAGAAACACATATGTAGTCACGAATAGGATTGACATTTGAGAGAATTAGGCAATGTGGACATGGATGTTTTTAGTAATCCATGCTCACTTTCCATTTAGGCTTTGGTACAATAATAAGTGTGACCTTTGCATTTGGTGTCCAGAATATTACTGTAATAAAATATATATGTAGATCAGGTGGCATGCGTATTTCTTCCACCATTTCCGGGAGCAATATTGTGAAGACGAATAAATTAGTATTGGGGGTACAAAGAGGTGTATGCTGTGTCTATGAATATAGAGATTATGCATACATAGATCATACTGGGAAAAAATATAACTGGTTCCAATTAAATAATGGATTGAATTGATATCTGAAAATATATAGGAAATCTTATATTGATATACAAGCATTCATTCCAAAGAGTTATACATCTAATGGTAATCTTAGAGTTATGGTTTATAATGAAGGGTGTGTGAGTTTTGTTTCAAAAGTGATTACGGAAATAGAAAATAATGTGTTTGGAAAGAAGTCTCATGAGAAGACCAGTCAAGAAACATGGAGGAATACATGTGTTCTGAAGCAGAAAGTGATTGAAAGTGAAACAAATGCCTATAAACTTCCTAACTTGTGGAATAAATAGATATCCTATTATGTGCATAAACTGAAGAAATAGTAATGTAACAGTGTTGAATAAAAATGAACTTCAAAATACACATCATGTTCCATAGGAATCTACTTGCATTGATGTAAACCTAGGTCAGTTACTGTAGAATGGAAAATTGCAAAATAAATCCAATCTGGAATGGGAAATTCTCAGGAGTTCACAACCTTGGATATGGTGGAGGAGTTTCTCAAAGTAAGGGACATTGTAAACACAACACAAACATGGAGCTCTGCTGGCCTAAAGACTTCTTGAGAAACTGGCTAAGAGGTTGGGCACTTAAATTTATATTGTTGTCTGGAGCTATAGCTTCTTTTGTAGTGAGACCATCAAAGCTGGGTGTACATCTATGTGACCTGGAGGACATGGTATCTTATTTTATAATGAACATATGGCAGCAGTACTGAATTCCCTCTTTGTAGGTAAACTGTGGCCACTGGGGGCTAAGTGTCTCCCCATGTGGACTGTGAAGCCATTTGTTCATTCTCCATTTTCGTGGTGTTTCTTGCTGCTGCACTGGGAGTTTGGTATTTGCTTAACTAAATACAAGGAGTTCAACGGGGACAAGTGCTGGTGGCTACCCCTACTTCATGTGACACTTTCACAAGTTAGAATGGTATATCAACCATAGGCACCCGGGAACAGCTCTCCACACAGTCCTTGTTTGGTCCTTCATATCTGCCTACATCTTCTCCAGGGGTCATATCTGCATGGACCTTTGAGGTTCTCAGCAGGTGGAAGATCCCCTATATTCCTGTATTGTAAGGTCTTACAATACAACTCTGTCCCGCTCTTCTGTAAAGTTAGATTGAGGGAACAGTGTATGGTTAGCATTAATAACTTGTTCAATTTGGGTTAGGAATTATTCTGAGGGATGAATAATGATATTGGGAATCTGCTATATTTATAAGAACATAGAGGTGAAATATATGTATGAAAACAGAAATCTAGGTAAGATTTGAAGCCCAGAAGAGAATTGGGCCCTTGATTGGGATACTTAGCATTGAATTACCTTCAGCAGAGATTTCTTGGATAAATCAATATACAATGGCATAAGACTTTGTACCTTGGATGATTGAATTTAGAAGGGAACATCAACTCCAAAAGGGATAGTCGGTAAGATTAGGAAGATAATCAGTAGTTTTCGGAAGAAGTGTGAGTATAGAATTTGGAAAAAAAAAATTCTTTAGCAACAGGGTTTCGATTAGAGAGTGAATGCCAATGTCAGCACATGTGAAGAGTCATTCACAATGATGAACTAGGGAAAAAATGTAGGAAAGCAAATATCAAGGAAGACAATAGGAAATTGGGCAAAGTACAAAGTGATTGTTAGGATTAGACATTTTCAACAGGATTGAGTTTGAATATATAATCGTAGGAAGAAACAAATATGTAGTCACCAAAGAATGACATTTGAGAGCATTAGGCAACCTGGACATGGATGTTTTTAGTAATCCATGTTCACTTTCCATTTAGGCTTTGTAAAATCATAAGTGTGACCTTTGCAGTTTTGTCAAGAATATTACTGTGATAAAATGTATATGTAGATCAGGTGACATGAGTATTTCTTCCACCATTTCCGGGAGCAATATTGAGAAGACGTATAAATTAGTATTGGGGGTACAAAGAGGTGTACGCTGTGTCTGTGAATACAGAGAAAATGCATGAATAGACCATACTGTGAATAAATAATATAACTGGTTCCACCTTAAATAATTCATTTAATTGATATCTGAAAATATACAGGAAATCTAATATTGATATAAAATCATTCATTCCAACCAGTTATACATCTAATGGTAATATTAGGTTATGGTTTATCATGAAGGGTGTGTCTGATTTTCTTCAAAAGGATTATGGAAATCGAAAATAATGTGTTTGGAAAGAAGTCTCAAAAAATCCAGTCAAGAAACCTGGAGGAATACATGTGTTCTAAAGCAGGAAGGCATTTAAAGTGAACCAAATGCCTCTAAATTTGTAAACTTGTGGATGAAATATATATGCTATGATGGGCTAAACGTGAAGAAATAGTAATGTAGCAGTGTTGAATAGAAATGAAGTTCAAAATAGACATCATGTCCCATAGGAATCTACTTGCATTGATGTTAAACTGGGTCAGTTAATGTAGAAATGTTAGGATTTGTATGAACCATTAACTGAAGTCAGATTTCAGTAATGGGAAACAAATATGTATTCAAGGTGGATGAATATTTCTTAGAATAATGTTCTGAAAAGTTGATTATAAATCCACATACATGAACATGAATGAAATTAGGGAGTGTATATAATACACATATATTTCATTTTTTAAAAAACTTGGAGAGTCACACACACACACACACACACACACACACAGACACATGCACAGACATTAAAAGTAGCAATATATATGCCAATCACATTTCATCATGAAATATATATAATCCACCTATCAAAAAATATTCATTTTGCTTAACATGGATTCATGTATAATGTTGTTCTACTAGGAAGCTGACATAGGTTGAATTTTCAGTTTCAACAGCGTTTAGGAGGAATGATCTCTACTCACAATCTTTATCTTCCAAGTCAGTAGCCTCAAAAGAAATTATGTGTGATACCAGGTAGGATTCTATATGTGCGTATTAAAACACATGTGCTGAATAGGCTACAGAGAAAAGGAAACAGGAAGTCACATATTCGTTACCTTTAAAAACACATGTAGAACTATTTCAATTAAAAATTGACAATTTTTATAATACCTACCCTTTATCATGCAAAAGGCAAGACCTAGTATACACCATGCCTCCTCTGAACTGCTTGTATTTCTATTCTCTTTGGGTTATTTTTCTTCACCATATTAGGATTAATCGTCAAAGTCTAGTAGGGTATGGGATAGTGTCAGAGATTCAGTATTTTGGATGGAAAATAGGAAAATGAATCCACTGTGTACGCAAACATATGCTACACAAAAATCTTCCAACTCTCATCAAGAACAATGCCTTGTCATTACCATCGACCCTAGTAAAACACAATTAGAGGAGAAGAGTTAGAAAATCTGTGAATTCATATGTGGAATAAAATATACTCAGTAGTTCAAAAAATTGGAGGTGGTAAAGGAGTTTCCAAAAGTAAGGGAAAGTTTAAACAGTCCACACACATGGAGCTCTGCTGGCCTAAAGACTTCTTGAGAAAGTCCCTCTGAGGTTGGGCACTTGAAATATATTTTGTTGTATGGAGCTTTAGCTTCCTTTCTAGTGAGACCATCAAAGATGGGTCTGCATCTATGTGACCTGGAGGACATGGTTTCTTATTTTCCAATGAACATGAGATCGTAGTGCTGAATTCTCTCTTCCTAAGTAAACTGTGGACACTGGAACCTAAGTGTCTCCCCGTGTGAACTGTGAAGCCATTTGGTCATCCTCCACTTTTCGTGGTGTTTCTTGCTGCTGCACTGGGAGTTTGGTATTTGCATCACGAAATACAAGGAGTTCAACTGGGACACAGTGCTGGAGGGAGTTCTGTCACGTGTGTATGGTCAGGTTCTGCAGGAGAATGCACCATCCAATATTCTATCTCTCATAGTTTGCCCCCGTGTCCATAGCAACCTGATTCTGAACATTTACCTGAAACCAAACCATATAACAATTTGCCTTTACATATAAGGGTCTGCTGGCTGCACCTTGTGAGTCACAAGCCATTCTATATAAATGCCACATTTTTAATCCATTCATCTAATGAAGGGAATCTAGGTTGGTTCCACAGTCTTGCAATTGTGAATTGTGCTGCTATGAACATCGATTTATCAGTATCTCTGTAGCATGCTCTTTTTAGTTCTTTAGGGAATAGACCGAGAAGGGGAAAAGGTCAAATGGTGGTTCCATTCCCAGCTTTCCAAGAAATCTCCATACTGCTTTCCAAATTGGCTGCACCAATTTGCAGTCCCACCAGCAATGTACAGGTGTGCCCTTTTCCCCACATCCTCGACAGCACATGATGGCGTTTGACTTCATAATGGCTGCCGATCTTACTGCAGTGAGATGGTATCTTAGGGTGGGTTTGTTTTGCTTTTCTCTGACTGCTAGAGATGGTGAGCATTTTTTCATGTACTTATTGATTGATTGTATGTCCTCCTCTGAGAAGTGTCTGTTCAGGTCATTGGCCCATTTGTTGATTGGGTTATTCATTTTCTTATTGTTTAATTTTTTTGAGTTCTTTGTATACTCTGGATATTAGGGCTCTATCTGAAGTGTGAGGAGTAAAGATTTGTTCCAAGGATGTAGGCTCCCTATTTACCTCTCTTATTGTTTCTTTTGCTGAGAAAAATGTATTTAGTTTGAGTAAGTCCCATTTGTTGATTCTAGGGATTAACTCTGGTGCTATGGGTGTCCTATTGAGAAATTTGGAGCCCGACACCACAGTATGTAGATGGTGGCAAAAGTTTTCTTCCACCAGATGCAGTGTCTCTGATTTGATATCAACCTCCTAGATCTATTTTGAGTTAACTCTTGTGCATGGTGAGAGGAGGGGATTCAGTTTCATTTTGTTACATATGGAATTCCATGGTTTGTTTTCCTCTTTGATTATTTTCCCCCCTTTAATGTCCTACCTCCCACTGTTGGTTTTCATTGGTATTTTCCATTTCCACTTCCTGTAATGTTTTGCCGAGGATGTTTTGAAGAGATGGTTTTCTAGCTGCAAATTCTTTTCACTTTTGTTTATGGTGGAAGGTTTTAATTTCATCTTCCATCTGAAGCTTAATTTCGCTGGATACATGATAATTGGTTGGAACCCATTTTCTTTCAGTGTTTGAAATATGTTATTAAAGGATCTTCTAGCTTTCAGAGTCTGTGTTGAAAGATCAGCTGTTATCCTGGTTGGTTTACCACTAACTATAATCTGCTTCCTTTCTCTTGTAGCTTTTAAAATTCTCACCTTATTCTGTATGTAGGGTATCTTCATTACAATGTGTCTAGGTGTGGATCTCTTATGATTTTGCACGTTCGGCGTCCTGTAGACTTTTAGGATTTGGGATTTTGTCTCATTCTTCAAGTCTAGGAATTTTTCTCCTATTATTTCATTGAATAGATTGCTCACTCCTTTGGTTTGGACCTCTATACTTTCCTGTATCCCAATGAGTCTTATGTTTATTCTCTTTATGTTATCCCATATTTCTTGCAGTTTTGCTCATGGTTTCTTAACAGTCTTGCTGAGCTGTATATGTTCTTTTTGAGTTGAAATACTTTGTCTTCATTGTCTGATGTTCTATCTTCTAAGTATTCTGCTCTGATGGTAGTATTCTCAATTGAGTTTTTAAGATGGTTCATTACTTCCTGCGTTTCTAAGATTTCAGTTCGTTTGTTTTTTATAACCTCTATCTCCCTGTATAGTTGATTTTTGCTACTTGGATTTTTTTATGTAATTCATTGTCGAAGTGATCTTTCATTGTCTGATTTTTGCTGTCTAATGTCTTCCTTGAGATTCCAGATCACCTGAAGCATGTATATCCTGAATTCTTTATCTGACATTCCATATGCTGCATCTATTAACTCTTCTAAAGTTGAGTTGACCTGCATTGCTTGTGGTCCTTTCTTTCCTCGTCTTTTCATACAGCTTGCGTTTCTTTCTGCTTGGTGAAACTGTTGTGTTTTTGTAATTTTCCCCCTGTATATTTATATTGCTCTTGTATAGTGGAAAAGTCTCCGTTGCAGGTGCGGTTGGCGGCTGTGCTGCTCCTCCAATTGGGGTGATCTGTCTACCATGCTGACCGGCCGCTAGGCCTGTTCTGCCGGTCGGTCATACGTCTGCCTACCTTGCAGGCATGGGTGTCGGCTCTGCTCTGCCCCTACTCCAATTGGGGTGACGTGACTACCACGCCGGTGGGTCGCTGGGCCTGTTCCAGGCACAGGCGGCAGCTCTGCTCTGCACCTCTGGCTTGATGACAAAATGAGAGAGACTCAGATGTTTGTGACTCACTTTCTTTACCAGGAGACCAACTATTTCTCTCGCCGCTGGTATCGATGAAGTTATCTCCTCCACCGCTTTGTGATCACATCAGATGTCTGCCATGTTGGTATCCCATGTAAATGGCAGCATTTCATTCCCTTTGTCGGGTGACCAAAGCAACGGGTGAGTCCTGACCGGCCCTCACAAGCCCCGTCTCAATCCTGTTGCCACTGTCTATGAAGGCTCAGTTGGCATTTACCTCTACAGTATTCAGCAGGACCCAGACCAAGAAACAGTTTCCGCAGGTTCTTTAGCCCTGGGCCAGAGCAGTTCCGGGACCCGGAATTCAGCCGCTCCGGGCTCGGTGTATGTTCTGATAGGAGAATGATCCAAGAAGCAATTTTCATGGGTTCTTTAGCACTGACCCTGAGTAATTTGTCTGCAAGATGAAGGCGAATGGCAGCCTGAAATTACCTATTCTGTATCTGAATGAGCTGTGATCAGTCGAAAACAGGGATGGTGACATCAGCTCTCCAAGATGGTGACCGCTATCTTCCTCTGTGGTCTCACCGGTGTGGAAAACCGAATTGGACCGCTTCCTTCCCCCATTTCAAACCCAGAATTCAGCACTGAGCACAGTGATTGCCCAGATGGCAGGAGCCCGCATAATCCACAGACTGTATCTTTGTGTTGCTCTCTCGTCGTTTCCCAGCGCGCATTGCAGACACTAGCCGTGGGGCGATTTGCTAAATAAGCAGCGTGACCCTCCGTGAGGACAAATTGCTGGTGTTTGAGTCCCTGTAGCTGGTCCTTGTGCAATGGAAATCCTTCCTGTAGGTTTTGGAGCACACCAATTTTCCTGGAAATTTCTAATAAGATAGATTTTTAGCCGTTCTAACTCGTCCTTCTCCTGCAAAGTGACGCGGTACAGGTGGGTAATGAACTCCCATCGCTGCCATAATATGATCCCCTGAAGTTAGTTTTCAGTACTAGGAAACAAACATGTATTTCAGGTGGAAAAATATTTCTGAGAATAATCTTCTCAAACGTTGATTATAAATCCAAATACATGAATATGAATGAATTTAGTTAGTGTATAATAAGACACATATATTTTATATTTTGAATAATCAGCAGAGTGAATACACACACAGACACACACACACACACACACACCTAAATACAGACATTACAAAGTAGCATTATGTATGGCAATCGAAATTCACCATGAAATATATATCACCCACAGATCCAAAAATATTGATTTTACTAAATATGGATTTATGTTGTTCAACTAGGAAGCTCACCCATAGGTTGAATTTTCAGTTCCAACAGCATTTAGAAGAAGTGTTTTCTTCTAACAATTTGTATTTGCAAAGTCAGTTACCTCACAAATATGTACGTGTGATACCATGTAGTATTCTATATGTGCATATAAAAATGCATGTGCTGAATCGGCTACAGAGAAAGGGAGACAGGAATTCACATATTTGTTAACTTTAAAAACACATAGAGAACTATTTTAACTACAAATTGACAAGATTTATAACACCAACCCTTTATCATGCAAAAGGAAAGTACAACTATACACCATGCCTCCTCTGAACTGGTTGTATTTCTATTCTGTGTGGGTTATTTTACTCCATCATATTAGGATTAGTAGTCAGAGTCTAGTAGGTTTTGGGTTAGTGTCAGGGATTCAGTATTTCGAATTGAAAATAGGAAAATAAATTCAATATTTATGCAAATATGTGATACAAAAAAATGTTCCCACTCTCATCCAGAACAATGCCTTGACATCATCTTCGCTTAAAGTAAGACACAATTAGGGGACATGATTTACAAAAATCTGTGAATACATATCTGGAATGGAATATGCTCAGGAGTTCATATACTTGGAGGTGGTATAGGAGTTTCCAAAAGTAAGGGACAGGGTAAACACTCCACAAACATGGAGCTCTGCTGGCCTAAAGACTTTTGAGAAACTGCCTCTGAGTTTGGGCACTTGAAATATATGTTGCTGTCAGGAGATTTAGCTTCCGTTCTAGTTAGACCATCATAACTGGGTCTGCATCTATGTGACTTGGAGGACATTGTTTCTTATTTCCCAATGAACATGAGGCAGCAGTGCTGAATTTTTTCATTGTAGGTAAACTGTAGCCACTGCGCGCTAAGTGTCTCCTCGTCTTTACTGTAAAGCCATTTTTTCATCCTCCACTTTTTGTGGTGTTTCTTGCTGCTGCACTGAGAGTTTGGTATCTGTTTCTTGAAATACAAGGAGTTCCACTGGGACAAAGTGCTGGAGGGAATTCTGTCACATGTGGTGGGTCAGGGTCTGCAGGAGAATGCACCAAGCAAGCTTCTTTCCCACAGAGCTTGCCCCATTGACCATAGCAACCTGATTCTGAATATTGTCCTGAAACCTCTCCATATAACAAGATGCTTTTACATACAAGGGTCTGCTGGATGCAAAATGTCAGTCAGAAGCCATTTGGAAGCCAATGGCAGATAAACATGGCCTCACCACAGATGTTATTTCAGACACCTCCCCACCACTGCTCTAGGCCAACTACTCAGCAGGCTCCAAATTACTGGCATCTTTGTTCTACAGCATTTTCGTGAAACCAAGTCAATCAAGGCACTGTCTGGTATACTCATAATCAGCAACAGGAATCCAAAGTTTCTCCAGTGCCACTTGGTCAAGGGAATTTCAAAAATTTGGTGGTATTTATCTAGCTATTTTTTAAGGATGAAGTTGGAGGCACTGTGGGTTTCCAATCATTCAGGAACCATTAAATGGCGAGGAAACTCATTTGAACGAAAGAAATGGAGAACTATCACAGGCAAAGCTTCCCAAAGTGTGGCCAAAAGGTCACATGAAGCCAGGCTCATTGAGGTCTACAATGTGAGCTCCATGTGTGTTTTGACTCTCAACTATGGCTGCCAAGTCTTTAACAATAAAATCGTGTGATATCCTGGCTGAGATTACTTATGCTCTGTGGAAAGCCACCCTGGGACTAGATCTCAGTTTCCAAGGGCGAATCTCATGTGTGGCCTCCTAAAATCTCAACACAATTCATGGCAATACTTCTTTGAGGACAGTTCCACAACTCAGTCTCTAAGGGGAATCACACCAGAGTTCAAGCCCAGGTGGAACCAGACATCTCTTCCAACCGCCACACAAATGACCACAATTAAAAACAAAAGATTCCCACATGGCACTCATCTTCTTCCATATAGACACTAATAATAACCTCTGGCTTGAGGTTTTCATGAGGGGCACAGACCAACACAGTGTTCAAAATAAGCACCCTCGCACCTCATTTGTCACAAGTCAGGGTTGCCTGGACACCCTTCCTTTGAACACGGAATGATCATAGAGCCCTGCCTTTAATACTGCTCCACAATTCCAATTTGAGGCTTACTGACTGTGGGATTTAGATTCTTTATGTGAACTGGAGTCATGAGTAATCACAAGCACCAGTGGGCTAGACTCTGCAAGGCTTTGAAGTACTCATTTGATGCAAAGGATCCCTATTCTCACTTGATGGAGATCAGGAACCTTACAGAGGAAGGCGAGAGACGTAGTCCACAATTAATGCTTTTTGGACATTTTGGATTTGGGTGCACACATGGGATCTTTCTTTAGGTCCATTAGGTGCTGAGTATCTAAGCCACAGCCTCACACAGGGCCAAGTGGCCAATTCAGACACATCCCTTTCCAAACAATTAAGCAAAGAGCCCCAGGTGATGCTCATTCATTTCCATTTGAAAACTGTTTTCTTCAGGCTTCACAAAGGCGTGGCCTAATCAAAGACCTTCCTGTTATTCAGTGCAACAGAAGAATAGGTATGCAAAAGGCCCAAAGCAGGGTTTCTCCACAGAGACTTTACTGGTCACATTGATATCTGAGTTTTCTGAGATGCTCCAATTCCCTTCAGCTATCCTGTACATGGCCATGTCCCAGAGCTTGGAGGTGGTACATATCTTGGACACATAACCATGAGCCTATTATGGTTAGTGGCCAGAATTCAGGCAGAAAACAGGAACTTAGGAAGACAGTAGGTGTTGCCCATCCAGAAGGCAAGCCAAGTCCATCTATAAATTGGGAAGGATGAATGCTGGGAAGCTTTCTACTAGACAGAACACATCCATTGATGCATGCTCTTTCTAATGTCTTCATCCACGAACACAGTGGGATAACCAGACATAGAAACACACTCCTTGTCAAACGACTTTCTAGAAACCATCCACTCCAAAATGAACATACTGCCTTTCCTACCTATTCTCAGAAAATGAGACAAGACCACAAACTCACACCCAACCCACAAAGGCACCTCCTTCCCCCAAGTAGGTCTGTGACTATCCGGAGTGTCCTCTTACTGGTGGGCCATACTATGTTCCCAGAAATGGCCTGTCCTGTCTCAGATCTGGTCTCCTTGGCCAACTCTGTGAGGTTATTAGGAGCCAGCGGTGAGCCATTACATGGAGATGACTTTTTCTCTCTCAGGTCCTTCATAGCTGCATACATCTTCTCCAGGGATGATTTCTGTATGGACCTTTGAGGATCTTAGCATGTGGAAGATCTGCTACATTCCTATATTGAAAGACCAACTCTGTCTCTAATCTTCTGTAAAGTTAGATTGAGGGAACAGTGTATGATTAGGATTAATAACATGTTCGATATGAGTTAGGAATCATTCTGCAGGAATGATTGGGAAGCTGCAATATTTACAAGAAAATATAGGTGAAATATTAGTATGAAAACAGAAATGTAGGTAAGATTTGAAGCCCAGAAGGGCATTGGGCCCTTGATTGGGATACTTAGATTTGAATTATTTTCTGCAGAGATGTCTCAGATAAATTCAGTACAATGGCATAGGACCTTGTACGTTGGATGATGGAATGTTGAAGAGAACTTCTAGTCAAAAAGGGATAGTTGAAATTATTAGAAAGATATTCAGTTTCAGAAAGAAGAGTGAGTTTAGGTTTTGGACAAAAGTTCTCCAGCAATAGAGTTTCGGATAGAGAGTGAATTTAAATGTGAGCACATGTGAAGAGTCAGTCACAATGATGAACTGGGGAAAATATGTCGGTAAGCAGATATCAATAGAGACATTAAGAAATCAGGAAAAGTATAAAGTGAGTGATAGGATTAGATATTTTCAACAGGGTTGAGTTTGAATATATAATCTAAGGAAGAAAAAAATATGTTGTCACAAATAGGATTGACATTTGAGAACATTAGGCAACATGTACATGGATGTTTTTAGTAATCCATGCTCACTTTCAATTTAGGCTTTGGTACAATCATATGTTTGACCTTTGCATTTTGGGTCCCGAATATTACTGTGATAAAATGTATATGTAGATTGGGTGACATAAGTATTTCTTATACCATTTCTGAGAGCAATATTTTGAAAATGTATAAATTATTATTGGCGGTACAAAGATTTGTACTCTGTGTCTATGAATATAGAATTAATGCATGAATTGACAATACTGTGAATAAATAATATAACTGTTTCCACTTTAAATAATGGATTGAATTGATATGTGAAAATATACACAAAAACTTTTATTGATATACAATCATTCATTCCAACCAGTTACACATCTAATTGTATAATTGCGTTATGTTTTATTATAAAGATTGTGTGAGATTTGCTTCAAAAGTGATTATGGAAATCGAAAATAATGTGTTTGGAAAGAAGTCTCATTAAAAGACCAGTCAAGAAACCTGGAGGAATACATGTGTTCTGAAGCAGTAAGTGATTGAAAGAGAAACAAATGCCTATAAATTTGTGAATTTGTGGATGAAATATATATCCTATGATGTGCATGAACTGAAGAAATATTAACGAACCAATGTTGAATAAAAATGAACATCAAAATACACACCATGTCCCATAGGAATCTAATTGCATTGATGTTAAACTGGGTCAATTACTGTAGAAATATTAGTATTTGTATGCACATTCACTGAAGTTAGTTTTAAGTACTAGAAAACAAATATGTAGTTCAGGTAAATGAATACTTCTGAGAATAATCTTGTGAAATTTTTATTATAAATCCACATACATGACCATGAATGAATTTCGGTAGTGTATATAAGACACATATATTTCATATTTTGAAAAATCTTGAGAGTGTATATATATATATATATATATATATATATATATATATATATATATAAACACACACCCAAAACACCCACAGAGATATTAAAAAGTACCAATATATAAGCCAATCAATATTCATCATGAAATATATAACATCCACAGATGCAAAATAATTTATTTTACTGAGCATGGATTTATGTACAATGTTGTTCTCCTAGGAAGCTCACACATAGGTTGAATTTTCAGTTCCAACTGCTTTTAGGAGGAGTGATCTTTTCTCACAATTTGTATCTCCAAGTCAGCCAAGTCACAAAAATGTACGTGTGATACCAGGTAGGATTCTATATGTGCATATAAAAATACATGTGCTGAATAGGCTACAGAGAAAGGGCATATAAAAATACATGTGCTGAATAGGCTACAGAGAAAGGAAGACAGGAATTCACGTATTTGTTAACTACAAAAACCCATGGTGAACTATTTTAATTAAAAATTGACTAGATTTATAACACCTACACTTTATCATGCAAAAGGCAAATCCAACTATACACCATGCCTCCTCTGAACTGTTTGTATTTCACTTCTGTTTGCATTATTTCTCTCCACCATATTAGGGTTAGTAGTCAGAGTCTAGTAGGGTATGGGTTCGTGTCAGGGATTCAGTATTTTGAATGTAAAATAGGAAAATGAATCAAATGTGTATGCAAATATGTGCTACACAAAATCTTCCTACTCTCATTCACAACAATACCTTGACACTATCTTTGCCCCAAGTAAGACAAAATAAAAGAAGAAGATTTAGAAAATCTGTGAATACATATCAGGAATGGAACATGGTTACGAGTTCACAATATTGGAGGTGGTAGAGGAGTTTCCAAAAGTAAGGGACAGGGTAAATACTGCACAAATATGGAGATCTGCCAGCCTAAAGACTTCTGGAGAACCTGCCTCTGAGGTTGGCCACTTGAAGTATATGTTGTAGTCAGGACCTATGGCTTCCTTTCTAGTGAGACCACCAAAGCTGGGTCTCCATCTATGTGACCTGCAGAACATGGTTTCTTATTTTCCAAAGAACGTGAGGCAGCAAGGCTAAATTCTCTCTTTGTAAGTAAACTCTTGCCACTGAAGGCTAAGTGTGGCCCCGTGTGGACTGTGAAGCCATTTGGTCATCCTCCACTTTTCATGGTGTCCTTGCTGCTGCACTGGGAGTTTGGTATTGGCTTCAGGAATTACAAGGAATTCAACTGGGTCACAGTGCTGGAGGGAGATCTGTCACGTGTTGTGCGTCAGGGTCTGCAGGAGAATGCACCAACCAGGCTTCTATCCCACATAGCTTGCCCCCTTAACCATAGCAACCTGATTCTGAACATTGCCCTGAAACCTCTCCATTCAACAAGATGCCTTTACATACAAGGGTCTGCTGGCTGCACCATGTCAGTTACAAGCCTTTTGGCAGATCCACATGACCCCACCACAGAAGTTTTATCACAGACCTGCAAAACACTGCTCTAGGCCCACTACTCAGCAGACTTTAACTTATTTGCATCATTGTTCTACACCATTTTCATGAAACCCAGTCAATCAAGGCACTGTCTGGTACACTCATGATGAGCAACAGGAAATCCAAAGTGTATCCAGTGTCACCTGGTGATGGGAATTTCAAATTTTTATGATGTTTATCTAGCCATTTTTCAAGGATGAGGTTGGAGGCACTGTGGGATTTAATTCATTCTGGAAACATTAAAAGGTGAGAAAGCCCATTTCAATGAAAGTTCTGGAGAACTCTCACAGGCAAGACTTCCCAAAGAGTGGCCAAAAGATCAAATGAAGCCAGGCCCATTGAGGTCTACAATGTGAGGTCCATGTGTGTTTTTACTCTCAACTATGGCTGTCAAGTCTTTCAGAATAAAATCATGTGATATTCTGGCTCAGATTCCCAGTGCTCTGTGGGAAGCCCCCCGGGCCTAGATCTCAGTTTCCAAAGGCCACTACCATGCGTGGCCTCCAAAAATCCCAACACAATTCATGGCAATACATCTCTGCAGTCATTTCCAGAACTCAGTCTCTAAGAAGACTCACACCAGAGTTCAAGCCAAGGTGGACCCAGTCATCTCTTCCATCAGCCAAACAAATGACCACAATTAAAACCAAAACACTCCCACATGGCTCTCAACTACTTCCACATAGACACTCATCATAACCTCTGGCTGGAAGTTTCCATGAGGGGTGCAGCTGAAGACAGTATCCAAAATATGCTCCCTACCCTCATTTGTCTAATGTCAGGGTGGCTTGACAACCTATCTGTGAACAAGGAGTGATCAATTAGGCCTGCCATTAATACTGCTCTGCTTCTCCAATTTGAGCCTTATGTCTGTGGGGTTTAGATTCTTTATGTGAATTGGAGTTATGAGAAAATCCAAGCACCTATGGGCTTGCCTCTGCAGGGCTTTGAAAAACTTTTTGAACCAAAGATACCTATTCTCACTTGATGGAAGTCAGGAACCTTACAGAGGAAGGCGAGAGACTTCATCCACAAGACTGCTCTTTTTCCATTTTGGTTTTGGATGCACACATGAGATCTTTCCTTAGATTCATCAGGTGGTGAGAATCTAAGTCACAGCCTCACACAGGGCCAAGAGGCTGATTAAGACACATCCCTTTCCACGGCAATTAAGCAAAGAGCCACAGGTGATGCTCATTATTTTCCATTAGAAAACTGTTTTCTTCAGGTTTCACAAAGGGGTGGACTGAGGCAAAGACCTTCCAGACATTCAGGGCAACGGAAAAATAGGTAAACAAAAGGCCCAAATCAGTGTTTCTCCACTGACACTTTACTGGTCACACTGATATCTGAGTTTTCTGAGTTCCTCTCCATTCCCTTCAGCTATCCAGTACAAGGCCATGTTATAGAGTTTGGAGGTGGTACATATCTTTTACACAAAACCATGAGCCTATTCTTGAGAGTGGCCAGAATTCAGGAAGAAAACAGGAACTTAGGAAGATAGCAGGTGTTGCGCATTCATAAGGAAAGCCGTAGTCCATTCATAAATTTGGCAGGATGAATGCTGAGAAGCTTTCTACTAGACAGAACAATTCCATTGATGCATTCTCTTTTCTAATGTCTATAACCACAGACACAGTGGAATACACAAACCCACAACCACACCCACCAAGGCAACTCTTTCCTCCAAGTTGGTCTGTGACTATCCAGAGTGTCCTCTGACTGGTGGGCCATACTATGTTCCCCAAAATTGCTTGTCCTGTCTCAAATCTGCTTTCCTTTGCTAACTCTGTGAAGTAGTCAGGAGTCAGTGGTGAGCCAATACCTGCTTTATCAGGAAAGAATTATCTTCAGAGCTTCCCTGGCATTTGGCCATCCTCACATCAGTAGGTAAGTGCCGCAGCCCGGCTGGCTGGGCAAAATAACCGGGGGGGTGACGAACAACTTGGGTAGACTGATGCAGCAGGAGTGGAAGCCGATTATTGTTGAATAAGAGCGGTATTTATACATTTTACACAGCCTATCTAATTAGCATGAAGTAGATACAGCAGTCAAACAATAAGGAATCTCCACACTTAATGGCTCGCTTTTGTTACTTCACAAACCACTCCCTCTGGCATTTTGCCAGGCGCCATCCAGACTTTTTTACAGACTCTAACATTTCTCTGGCAAAATAACAGGTGCCAATCTGACTTGTTTACAGACCTTAACAGTTAAGAAGAAAGACTGACTCTGTCTTTGGTAAATTCAAACAAGTGAGACCACTGGGACTGGGATTGGTAATGGCTCTGGGTGCCTGGCTTCCTGGATCCCAAGTTCAGAGACTTTCATCATCAAGGAAGTGGGGTGTGGTCACTTCTTTCAGGAACTGAATGAGGTAACTGCCTTGGCAACCACTTTGTCCTAACAGTTGCTTCCAAGGGTCCCATGAGATGGAGGCTGCCCCTACTTCCTGTGACACTTTCATATGTTAGAATGGTATATCAACCATACGCACCTGGGAAGAGCTTTCCACACAGGCCTGGTTTGGTCTACTCTACATTAAGAAGAGTGAGGCTGATTCAGACACATTCCTTCATCCTACCAGGTTCTTTGCCATGGAGATGTCTTTTGCTCTCTCAGGTCCTTCATAGCTGCCTACATCTTCTCCAGAGATCATTTCTGCATGTACCTTTGATGTTCTCAGCAGGTGGAAGATCCCATACATTCCTGTATTGTAAGACCAACACTGTCGCTGCTCCTCAGTAAAGTTAGATTGAGGGAACAGTGTATGATTAGTGTTATTAACATGTTCGATATGGGTTAGGAACCATTCTGCTGGATGAATAATGGTATTGGGAACCTGTGATATTTATAAGAATATAGAGGTGAAATATATGTACGAAAACAGAAATCTAAGTAAGATTTGAAGCCCAGAACTTCATTTGTCCCTTGATTGGGATACTTAGCGTTGAATTACATTCTGCACAGATGTTTCAGATAAATCGATATACAATGGCATAGGACCTTTCACCTTGGATGATTGAATGTAGAAGAGAACATCCAGTCAAAAAGTGATAGTCGGTAGGATTAGGAAGATAGTCGGTAGGTTTAGGAAGAAGAATGAGTGTAGGATTTGGAACAAAAGTTCTTTAGAAGTAGGGTATCGCTAAGAGAGTGAATGTAAATATCAGCACATGTGATGAGGAAGTCACAATGATTAACTGGGGAAAATATGTAGGAAAGCAGATATCAATAGAGACATTACAAAATCAGGCAAAGTATAAAGTGAGTGACAGGATTAGACATTTTCAACATGTTTGAGTTTGAATATATAATCTTTGGAAGAAACAAATATGTAGTCACCAATAGGATTTTCATTTGAGAGCATTAGGCAACCTGGACATGGATGTTTTTAGTAATCCATGTTCACTTTCCATTTAGGTTTTGTACAATCATAAGTGTGACCTTTGCTTTTTGTGTCCAGAATATTACTGTGATAAAATGTATATGGAGATCAGGTGACATGGGTATTTCTTCCACCATTTCTGGGAGCTATATTTTGAGGACGTATAAATTAGTATTGGGGGTACAAAGAGGTGTACCTGTGTCTATGAATATAGAGATAATTCGTGAATAGACTGTACTGTGAATAAATAATATAACTGGTTCCACTTTAAATAATGGATTGAATTGATATCTGAAACTAAGTAAGAAATCTTATATCGATATACAACCATTCATTCCAACCAGTTATACATCTAATGGTAATATTAGTGTTATGGTTTATTGTGACGGGTTTGTGCGTTTTGCTTCAAATGTGATAATGGAAATCGAAAATAATATTTTTGGGAAGAAGTCTCATGAAAAGAGCAGTTATGAAACATGGAGGAATACATGTGTTCTCAAGCAGGAAGTGATTGAAAGTGAAACAAATGCCTATAAATTTGAGAAATTTTGATGAAACATATATGCTATGATGTGCATAAACTGAAGATAGTAATGTACCAGTGTTGAATAAAAATGAACGTCAAAATACACATCATGTCTCATAGAGTCTACTTGCATTGATGTTCAACTGGGTCAGTTACTGTAGAAATATTAGGATTTGGGGGGGAATTAATAATACAATTTATTTTAGCACTAGCATGCCACAGAATGTAGAGGAAAGATCAATGGATTTTTAGTTACAGCACTAATAATCTAACATTTAGTGACTATTTTGGATAGTCTAGAAATTACATAAGGCTATGTAACATATTTTTTTTATTTAACATTCATCAAAGCTTGGAATTTTCGTAATATTTCTTCTTTTTTCTTTTTTTATTTTTTCAGTTGTTGATTGACCTTCATTTTGTTTATTTGTATGTGGTGCTGAGAATAGAACCATGTGCCTCACACATGCTAGAAAAGCATGTTACCTCTGAGCCACAAACCCAGCCCCTCCACTTCTATCTTAACATCATACACTCATGTCCCTCTTCTTTACTCACTTTCTTCCTCATTTTCCCCCTTCTCTCCCTTCCTTTTTGGTTTCCCCTCCATATCTATTTTTCTCTCATGTCATTACAAACAGTAGTATGCTATGAAATTTAAATTTAAGACTGTTTTTTATAGTCATTCTTTTTCTTGAGAAAATTTAAAAAGTATAATCACCTGATAGATATATTACAATACATTTATTATACATATGTATCTATATTCATGCATATACATTTCATATATTATATATATACATATATATTTAAAAGTACTTTGATTTTCCTGTTAGAAATAATATAGACCAAGTCTTTCTTAATTCTCAATTCTTCCATAATTAACATCTTACAGTGAAAATCAAATAAACATATTTAAGTAAACAGGTATCATTCTTATTTATCAATACTGATAATTTAAAGTTTTATATCACATTAAGTGGTAATGTCGCATATTAACTCTTATGAATTAGAGAAATTTTATTTGAACAACCTATTATTTAAGGACCATATGCACTGACTTTTTAAATGGCTTTCTTGTGATTTCAATTTCTATCAATTGTGTATTAATTGCCAAATACTTATTTTAGTACTTTTCATGTTCATAATTGATATAAAGTCAATTGTTTAATTCTTCTTGTAAGTAGTTACTTATTACAGTAGGGACATTATTAATAATACTACATCTTTATAAGAAAAATTGTAGAAATTTATTTTCATGCAAAATTAAGAATAATTGCATGCTCTAGATGTTTGATTGTTGATACATATAACAAAGAGCTTTTGATGAGTCTCTTCCCCAGTAAAACATAAAATGCAAAGATATAGTTAGGTTTGTATGTCCAAATAAAGATAAGAAAAAATACACATTATCAGCTAGAAACTATTAAATAAAAGATGAAAAGAACAATCCAACACATTGTACGAACTTGTCAGATGAGGTAGTATTCTGGAAGAATAGCCTAAGACTAGACCTTGTCCATGACAAAATATTCACGAAAAAAATGAAATATGAAAAGTGTAGAAAATGCTATGAATTTTTCATGAAGTTAGGTGAATTATCCTTTAATCTCAATTTATGTGCATTTTCTGGTAAAATAAATTTGTGATATTCACAAAACAAAGTTTCTGTATAGCAAAATGAATACATCTGAATCCATTTTTAGCTGATTTCTTCCCACTAAATTTTAAACCTTTATTTATTTATTTATTTTTATTGGTTGTTCAAAACATTACAAAGCTCAAGATATATCATCTTTCATACATTTGACTCAATTGGGTTATGAACTCCCATTTTTTCCCCAAATACGAATTGTAGAATCACATCGGTTACACATTCACATTTTTACATAATGGCATATTAGTGACTGTTGTATTCTGCTACCTTTCCTATCCCCTACTATCCACCCTCTCCTCCCCTCCCATCTTCCCTCTCTACCTCATCTGCTATTGTTCAATTCTCTCCATTGTTTCCCCCTCACTTCCCCTCACAACATCTTATATGCAATTTTGTGTAACATTGAGAGTTTCCTACAATTTTCATAAGCTTTCCCTTCTCTCTCCCTTTCTCTCCCCCCATTCGTCTTTGTTTAATGTTAATCTTTTCCTCATGCTCTTCCTCCCTGTTCTGTTCTTATTTGCTCTCTTTATAACAGAGAAGACATTTGGCATTTGTTTTTTAAGGATTGGTTAGCTTCGCTTAGCATAATATGCTCTAATGCCATCCATTTTCCTGCAAATTCTATGATTTTGTCATTTTTTGTGCTGTGTAATACTCCATTGTGTATAGATGCAACATTTTTTTATCTATTAATCTATTGAAGGGCATCTAAGTTGGTTCCACAGTCTAGCTATTGTGAATTGTGCTGCTATGATCATTGATGTGGCAGTATCCCTATAGTACGCTCTTTTAAGATCCTCAGAGAACATTCCAAGAAGGGTGATAGCTGGGTCAAATGGTGGATCCATTTCCAGCTTTTCCAGGAATATCCATACTTCTTTCAAAATTGGCCTCACCAATTTGCAGTCCCACCAGCAGTGTACAAGTGTATCCTTTTCCCCAAATCCTCGCCAACACTTATTGTTGTTTAACTTCATAATGGCTGCTGATCTTACTGGAGTCAGATGGTATCTTAGGGTGGTTTTGATTTGCATTTCTCAGACTGCTAGAGATGGTGAGCATTTTTTCATGTACTTGTTGATTGATTGTATGTCCTCCTCTGTGAAGTGTCTGTTTAGGTCCTTGGCCCATTTGTTGATTGGGTTATTTGTTATCTTATTGTTTAATATTTTGAGTTCTTTGTATATTTTGGATATTAGGGCTCTATCTGAAGTGTGAGGGGTAAAAATTTGTTCCCAGGATGTAGGCTCTCTATTTACCTCTCTTATTGTTTCTCTTCTTGAGAAAAAAACTTTTTAGTTTAAGTAAGTCCCATTTGTTTATTCTTGTTATTAACTCTTGGGCTATTGATGTCTTATTAAAGAATTTGGAGCCCGACCCCACAGTATATAGATCATAGCCAACTTTTTCTTCTATGAGACGCAGTGTCTCTGATTTGATATCTAGCTCCTTGATCTATTTTGAGTTAACTTTTGTGCATGGTGAGAGAACGGGATTCAGTTTCATTTTGTTGCACATGGATTTCTAATTTTCCCTGCACCATTTGTTGAAGATGCTATCCTTCATCCATTGCATGTTTATAGCCACTTTATCAAATATAAGAAAGTTGTAATTTTGTGGATTGGTTTCTCTGTCCTCTATTCTATACCATTGGTCCACCTGCCTGTTTTGGTACCAGTACCACACTGTTTTTGTTACTCTTGCTTTGTAGTAAAGTTTGAACTCTAGTATCGCTATACCTCCCGATTCACACTTCCTGCTTAGAATTCCTTTTGCTATACTGTGTCTTCTGTTTTTCCATATGAATTTCATGATTTCTACAAGAAATGCCGTTGGGATTTTGATTGGCATTGCTTTAAACCTGTAGAGAACTTTGGGTAATTTCGCCATTTTGATGAATTTAGTTCTGCCTATCCATGAACAGGGTACATTTTTCCATCTTCTAAGATCTTTTTCTATCTCTCTCTTTAGGGTTCTGTGGTTTTCACCTCTTTTGTTAGGTTGATTTCCAAGTATCTTATTTTCTTTGAGGATATTTTGAATGGAGTGGTTTTCCTCATTTCCATTTCAGAAGTTTTGTTGCTCATATACAGGAATGCCTTTGATTTATGCGTGTTGGTTTTATATCCTTCATTTATTAACTCTAGCAGTTTCCTTGTAGACCCTTTTGGGTCTGTTAAATATATTACCATGTCATCCACAAATAGCGATAATTCAAGTTCTTCTTTTCCTATTTTTATGCCTTTAATTTCTTTTGTCTGTCTAATTGCTCTGGCTAGTATTTCAAGAACTAAATTGAATAGAAGTGGTGATAGAGGGCATCCCTGTCTTGTTCCAGATTTCAGAGGGAATGCCTTCAGTTTTCTCCATTTAGGATGATCCTAGCCTGAGGTTTAGCATATATAGCTTTTACAATGTTGAGGTAAGTTCCTGTTATCCCTAGTTTTTCTAGTGTTTTGAACATAAAGGGATGCTGAACTTTGTTGAATGTTTTACTACATCTATCGAGATGATCATATGGTTCTTGTCCTTAAGTCTATTGATGTGGTGAATAGCATTTATTGATTTCCGTATATTGAACCAGCCTTGCATTCCAGGGATGAATCCTACTTGATCATGGTGCACAACTATTTTGATATGTTTTTGTATTCAATTCACACGGATTTTATTGAGAATTTTTGCATCCAACTTCATTAGAGATATTGGTCTGTAGTTTTCTTTTTTGAAGTGTCTTTGTCTTGTTTTGGGATCAGGGTGATTTTGGACTCCGAGAATGAATTTGGAAGAGCTCCTTATTATTCCATTTCTTGATATAGCTTGAATAGTATTGGTATTAATTCTTCTTCGAAGGTTTTGTTGAACTCCGCTGTATACCCATCAGGTACAGGGCTTTTTTTGATTAGTAGTCTTTTGATGGCTTCTACCATTTCTTTCTTTGCTTTTGGTCTGTTAAAATTGTGTGTGTCTTCCTGACTGAATATGGGCAGATCGTATGACTTAAGAAATTTATCGATATTATAACTATCTTCTATTTTATTGGAATATAGGATTTCAAAATACTTTCTAATTATCTTCTGTATTTGTGTACTGTCTGTTGTGATATTGCCTTTTTCATTCCGTATGTTAGTAATTTGAGTTCCCTCTCTTCTTCTCATCCTTAGCATGGCTAAGGGCCTGTAAATCTTATTTATTTTTTCAAAGAATAAACTTTTAGTTTTATCAATTTTTTCAATGTTTTTTTTTTTTGTTTCAGTTTCGTTGATTTCTGCTCTAATTTTAATTATTTCTTGTCTTCTACTACATTTGCTGTTGTTTTGCTCTTCCTTTTCTAGGTTTTTGATGTGTACTGTGAGTTTATTTATTTGTTGTTTTATTCTTTTTTTGAGGAAAGAACTCCAAGAAATGAATTTCCCTCTTAAAACTGCCTTCTTTGTGTCCCATAGATTCCAGTATGTTGTGTCTGTATTGTCATTTGATTCTAAGAATTTTTTTATCTCCTCCTTTATGTCTTCTGTAACCCATTGATCATTCAGTAGAATATTGTTCATTTTACATGTGATGTAGGATTTTTCCTTCCTTCTATTCTCATTGATTTCCAGTTTCATTCCATTATGATCAGATATGGTGCATCGTATTATCTCCACGCCTTTATATTTACTAAGAGTTGCCCAATGACATAATATATGGTCTAACTTGGAGTAGGATCCATGTGCTGCTGAGAATAAAGTGTATCCACTTGATGATGGTTGATATATTCTATATATGTCGGTTAAGTCAAGGTTATTGATTGTGCTTTTGAATTCTATAGTTTCTTTATTCAGTTTTTTATAGAGGATCTGTCTAATGGCGAGAGCGGTGTGTTGAAGTCACCCATAATTATTGTGTTGTAGTCTATTTGACTCTTGAACTTGAGGCGAGTTTGTGTTATGAGCGTTGCAGCTCAATTGTTTGGTGCATACCAATTGATAATTGTTATGTCTTGTTGGTGGATGGTTCCTTTTAACAATATATAGTGTCCTACTTTATCCCTTTTGATTAACGTAGGTTTGAAGTTGATTTTATATGATATGAGTATGGCCACTCCTGCTTGCTTCCGAGGGCCACGTGAGTGGTATGATTTTTCCCAACCTTTCACTTTCAGCCTGTGTATGTCTTTACCTATCAAAAGAGTCTCCTGAAGGCAGCATATTGTTGGATTTATTTTTTTGATCCAGGTTACTAGCCTATGTCTCTTGATTGGTGAGTTTAGATTTTTAACATTTAAGGTTACAATTGAAATATGATTTATACTTCCAGTCATGTTTATTTATTTATTTATTTTAATTTGGGTAGTTTTTACTTTTTGGTTATTTTCTTACCCCTTTACTGAGATACCTCCCGCTGTTAGTTTTGGGCACTATTTTTCAATTCCTCTTCTTGTAGTATTTTGCTCAAAATTCTTTGCAGTGCTGGTGTTCTGTCTGCGAATTCTTTTAGCTTTTGTTTATCAAGAAAGACTTAATTTCATTGTCAAATCTGAAGCTTAATTTTGTTGGATACAGTATTCTTGGTTGGAATCCATTATTTTTCAGTGTTTGAAATACATTGTTCAAAGATCTTCTCGCTTTCAAAGTCTGTGATGAAAAATCAATTGTTAACCTAATTGGTTTACCCCTGAATGTTATCTGCCTACTTTCTCTCGTAGCTTTTAATATTCTCTCCTTGTACTGTATGTTGGCTATCTTCATAATTATATGTCTTGGAGTTTGTCTATTATAGTTTTGAATGTTTGAGGTCCTGTATGCTTCCAGGATATGGCAATCCATTCCATCTTTCATCTCTGGGATGTTTTCTAGAATTATATCATTTAATATGTTGTCCATTCATTTGGTTTGAATCTCTATGCCTTCTTCTATCCCGATGACTCCCAATTTTGGTTTTTTTATGACATCCCATATCTCTTGAATAGTTGCTCATGGGATTTAAGCATGTTTTCTGTGTTGACTATATTCTTTTCAAGTTGACAAACTTTGTCTTCATTATCTGATGTTCTGACTTCTACTTGATCTAGTCTATTTGAAATATTCTTGTTTGAGTTTTTAATTTGGTTTATAGTTTCCTGCATTTCTAGAATTACTGTATGATTTTTTAAAAGATCTCTATCTCCTGGTAAACCTTGTTCTTTGCCATTTGAATTTGGTTGTTTAATTCATTTTCAAAATATACTTTTATTTCTTGGACTTGCTGCCTCATGTCTTCTCTATTATTCCTTTCCATCTGAGTTAGGTACGACTTAAGTTTTTTCCCTATCCCTGTTTCTGATGCTTCTAGGTTCTCCTGTAGTATTAAGTTGTCCTTCATTGTTTCTACACCTTTTTTTCCCCTTGTTTTTTCATGATGTTCACGTTATTTTCTGGCTCTATTTGATTGCTGTGTTTCTGCTCTCTTCTATACATTTGTTATGGGTTTATATATCTCTGTTTTCTCTCCTTTGTGTTGCTAGACTATGCCTGCTTAAGTGGATTTCGCTGTTAAGGAATTCTGACAGCCGAGCTCCAGTGATGTCACCTCTCTGCTGTGGTGGGCCCCAGGCTCCTTGCCGGAGTGTCCGAATTGGGGGGGTGGACTGGATTGTCTCTTGTTGGTTTCAGCTCCCGGTCGCTGGCATGCCGGCAGTCTCCAGCCACCCAGTAGCGCGGGCAGCGGATGGGCTGTCGCCGGCGGGTGGGTGACCTCTAGCCACACAGTTGCGCGTTCGGTCGTCGGCAGGCGCGCGTTCTCCAGCCGTCAAGACATGCCGTCAGCAGGTGGGCTGGCGCCGGCAGGAAGTTGGTCTCCAGTTGCCCAGTCACACTGGCAGCGGTCTGGCGTTCTCCAGCCACCCAGTCAGGAGGGCCTGGCCTCTAGTCCCCTGGTTTATCCTGCTAGTCCTGATTTCTCCTGCTAGACCAGATTTCTCCTGAGTGATGCTTCTCGGCAGCTCAAACTGTTCTCCGGGTCTGCCGTTTGTTGGGTGGGGAGGGTGTCTATTGTGAACCCTGGAACTCTATTGTTTTAATATTTTCCGCTTGCCCCTCGCCCCGCACTGGCTAGACAAGTTTCATTTTTGCCACTGATGGGAAGGGGAGATGAAGGTCAGGTGCCTCTAGTTTTCCCCCAGTCTTTATGCAGACTTGCTCTGATTATCCCTCCCCCAAAAGCCTAGGAGAGATTTTATGCGAATTTTCCTTTGTATGTGAGATGAGCTGAGAAACACACACCTGTTTTATTGTTGCAATCTGTCTGGGAGTGGTGGTGGTTACTTCAGCTCTCAAAGATGGTGGCTGCTGGTTTCCTTTGTCGAGTTTCCACTTTGGGGGATAGAAATGTACTGCTAACTTTCCCGTCTGAAATCCCAAATTCAGCTGGGGGCTCAGTGGATGCTCAGCCAGCAGGATTCCACAGAATCTGCAGCAACGTTTCTCCCTGCTTGCTGGTCGCTTCTCGGTGGTGCCTCACCATTTGTAGACACGGGGCAGGTCACGCGGATCAATCAGAATGGATCTCCGGTTGCACAAGTGGCTTGTGTTTGAGACTCAATTACCGGACCTCGGTGGTGGAAATCATTCTTCTAGATTTCGGTAAACACCCATTTTCCTGTAAGATCCTAACAAGATAGTTTTTCATCGTTCTAACTCGTTATTCACCTGCGCAGTGGCAGGGTACACTGGGTGTGATACACTGTCTTCACAGTCATCTTGCAATGCCGAAATATTAGGATATGGATGCACCATTTACTGAAAACTGTTTCAGGACTAGGAAAAATATGTATTTCAGGTGGATGGATATTTCTGAGAATAATTTTTTAAAAAGTGGATTATAAATCCACATACATGAATATGAATGAATTTAGGGAGTGCATAATAAGACACAAATATTTCATATTTTGAAAAATCCGGAGAGTATATATATATATATATATATATATATATATATATATATATATACATACACACACACACAGACATTAAAAACTAGAAATATATATGTCAATTGAAATTCATCATGAAATACATATCATCCACAGACCCAAAAATATTCATATACTTAACATGGATTTATGTATAATGTTGTTCAACTAGGAGGCTTACCCATAGGTTGAATTTTCACTTCCAACAGCATTTAGGAGGAGTGATCTCTTCTCAAAATTTGTATTTGCCAAGTCAGTCACCTCACAAAAATGTACGTGTGATACCAGGTACGATTCTATATGTGCATATAAAATTACATGTGCTGAATAGGCTACAGAGAAAGGGAGACAGGAATTTACATATTTGTTAACTTTCAAAACACACGGAGAACTATTTCAACAAAAAATTGACTAGATTTATAACTTCTAACCTATATAATGCAAAAGGCAATTCCAACTATACACCATGCCTCCTCTGAACTGCTTGTATTTCTATTCTGTTTGAGTTTTTATTCTCTATCATATTACAATTAGTAGTCAGAGTCTAGTAGGGTTGGGGTTAGAGTCAGGGATTCAGTATTTCGAATGGAAAATTGGAAAATGAATCCAATGTGTATGCAAATATGTGCTACACAAAATCTTCCCACTCCTCCAGAACAATGGCTTGACATTATCTTCGCCCCAAGTAAGACATAATTAGAGGAGAAGAGTTAGAAAATCAGTGAATACTTATCTGGAATGGAATATGCTAAGGAGTTCACTACCTTGGAGGTGTTAGAGGAGTTTCCAAAAGTAAGGGACAGGGTGAACACTCCACAAACATGGAGCTCTGCTGGCCTAAAGACTTCTTGAGAAATTGCCTCTGAGTTTGGGCACTTGAAACATATGTTGTTATCAGGAGCTTTAGCTTCCTTTGTAGTGAGATCATCAAAGCTGGGTCTGCACCTATGTGACCTGTAAAACATAGTTTCTTATTTTCCAATGAACATGAGGCAGCAGTCCTGAATTTGATCTTTGTAGTTAAACTGTGGCCACTGGGTTCTAAGTGTCTCCCTGTGTGGACTGTGAAGCCATTTGTTCATCCTCCAATTTTCATGGTGGTTCTTGCTGCTACAATGGGAGTTTGGTATTTGCTTCATGAAATACACGGAGTTCAACTGGGACACAGTGCAGGAGGGAGTTCTGTCACGTGTGGTATTTCAATTTCTGCAGGAGAATGCACCAACCATGCTTCTATATCACATAGCTTGCCCCATTTACCATAGCAAATCGATTCTGAACATTGCCCTGAAACCTCTCCAAATAACAAGATGCCTTTACTTAGAAGGGACTGCTGGCTGCATCATGTCAGTCACAAGCCATTTGGAAGCCAATGGCAGATCCACATGGCCCCACCACAGATGTTTTATCACACACCTGCCTACCACTGCTCTAGGCCCACTAATCATCAGGGTCCAACTTATTGGCATCTCTGTTTTACACAATTTTCATTAAAACCAGTCAATCAAGGCAGTGTCTGTTATACTCATGATCAGCAACAGGAAATCCAAAGGTTCTCCTGTGCCAGCTGGTCATGGAAATTTCAAAAATTTCATGGTATTTTTCTAGCCATATTTCAACAATGAAGGTGGAGGCACTGTGAGTTTCAGTTCATTCCAGAACCATTAATGTTGACGAAGCTCATTTCAATGAAAGCTCTGGAGAAATCTCACAGGCAATGCTTCCCAAAGAATGGCCAAAAGGTCAAATGAAGCCAGGCCCATTGAGTTCTACAATGTGAGGTCCATGTGACTTTTGACTCTCAACTACGGCTGCCAAGTCTTTCAGAAGAAAATTATGTGATATCTTGGCTGTGATTCCCAGTGCTCTGTTGAAAGCCACCCTGGGCCTTGATCTCAGTTTCCAAGGGCGACTCTCATGCATGGCCTCCTAAAATCCCAACACAATTAATGGCAATACTTTTCTGAGGTCAGTTCCAGAACTCAGTCTCTAAGGGGAAAAACACCAGAGTTCATGTCAAGGTGGACCCAGTCATCTCTTCCAATCACCACACTAACAACCACAATTAAAACCAAAACAATCCCACATGGCCCTCATGTTCTTTTATATAGACACTCATCATAACCTATCGCTGGAAGTTTCCATGAGGGGCAAAGCCCAAGACAGTCTCCTAAATAATCTCTCTTGCCCCTAATTTGCCTAAATTCAGGGTGGCCTGGACACCATTCCTGTGAACCAGGAGTGTTCAAATAGGCCTGCTGTTAATACTTCTCTGCTTCTCCAATTTGAGGCGTATTGACTGTGCAGTTTGGATTCTTTATGTGAATTGTAGTCACGGGAAAACTCAAGCAATTTAGGGCTTTGAAGAAATGATTTGGCCCAAAGGATCCCTATTCTAACTTGATGGAGGTCAGGAACCTCACAGAGAATGGGGAGAGACTTCATCCACAATAACTGCACTTTTGGCCATTTTTGTTTTGGATGCACACATGTGATGTTTCTTTAGATTCTTCAGGGGTTGAGAATCTAAGCCACGGCCTCACACAGGGCCAAGAGGCTGATTCAGACACTTCCATTTTCAAAGGAATTAAGCAAAGATCCACAGGTGATGTCCATTCATTTCCATTTGAACCTGTTTTCTTCAGGCTTCACAAACGGATGTCTTGAGGCAAAGACCTTCCTGACATTCAGGGCAACAGAACAATAGGTAAGCAAAAGGCCCAAAGCAGGGTTTCTCCACTGAGACTATCATGGTCACACTTATATCTGAGTTTTCTGAGATGCTCGACATTCCCTTTAGCTATCCAGTACATGGCCATGTCACAGGGCTTGGAACTGCTACATATCTTGGACACAAAACCATGAGCCAATTCTGGAGAGTAGCCAGAATTCATGAAGAATGCACGAATTTTGGAAGATACCACATGTTGCCCATCGATCAGGCAAGCTGAAATCCATTCATAAATTCAGCAGGATGAATGCTGGGAAGCTTTCTGCTAGACAGGAGACAACAATTGATGCATTCAGTTTTCTAATATCTAAAACCATGCACATAGTGGGATACACAGACATAGAAACACTTGCTTGCCAAACGACTTACTATAAACAGTTCACTCCAAACCAAACAAACCGCCTTTCCTACCTATTCTCAGAACATGAGACAAAAACCACAAACCCACACCGACAACCACAGAGGCACCACCTTCTACAAAGTATGTCTGTGACTACCCAGAGTGTCTTCTGACTGGTGGGCCAACTTATGTTCCCCGGAAAACACCAACTCTGTGAACTTGTCAGGAGCCAGCGGTGAGCCACTATCTGCTTTCTCAGGAAAGGCCCCTCTTCTGAGTTTTCCTGGCAGTTGGCCATCCTCATATCTGTAGGTACCATGAAAGACTGACTCTGTCCTTGGTAAATCCAAACAAGTGAGCCCACTGGGACTGGGACTGCGACAGGCTCTTGGTACCTTGCTTCCTGGATCCCAAGTACCGAGAGTTCCATGACCAAGGAAGTGAGGTGAGGTCACTTCCTTCAGGAACTGAATGAGGTCACTGCTTTGGCAACCACTTTGTCCTAACAGTTGCTTCCAAGGGTCCCATGAGATCGAGGCTTCTCCTACTTCCTGTGACACTTTCACAAGTTAGAATGGTATACGAACCATAGGCACCCAGGAACAGGTCTCCAAACAGGACTGTTTGTGTCCATCTTCTCTACATTATGAACAGAGAGGCTGATTCAGACACAACCCTTCATCCTGACCAGGTTGTTTGCAATGGAAGATGACGTTTGCTCTCTCAGGTCCTTCATGGCTGCCTACATCTTCTCCAGGGATCACTTCTTCATGGACCTTTGAGTTTTACAACAGGTGGAAGATTCTCTACATTCCTGTATTGTAAGACCAACTTGGTCCCTGCTCTTCTGTAAAGTTAGATTGAGGGAACAGTGTATGGTTAGGGTTAATAACAGGTTTGATTTGGGTTAGGAATTATTCTAATTGATGAATAATGGTATTGGGAACCTGTGATATTTATAAGAATATATAGGTGAAATATAAGTATGAAAACAAAAATCTAGGTAAGATTTGAAGCCCAGAAGGGCATTGCGCTATTGATTGGGATACTTAGCTTTGATATACGTTCTGAACAGGTGTTTCAGATAAATCGATAATCAATGGCATAGGACCTTGTACCTTGGATGATTGAATGTAGAAGTGAAAATCCACTAGAACAGGGATAGTCGGTAGGATTAGGAAGATATTCGATAAGTTTCAGAAGAAGACTGAGTACTGAATTTGGACCAAAAGTTCTTTAGCAATAGTGTATCGGGTAGAGAGTGATTGTTAATGTCAGCACACGTGAAGGGTCAGTCACAATGGTGAACTGGGGAAAATATTTAGGTAAGCAGACATCAATAGAGACATTAGGAAATCAGGCAAAGTATAAATTGAGTGATAGGATTAGACATTTGCAACAGGGTTGAGGTTCAAAATATAGTCTTAAGAAGAAACAAATATGTAGTCACCAATAGGATTGATATTGAGAGCATTAGGCACACTGGACATGAATGTTTTCAGTAATCTATGCTCACTTTTCATTTAGGCTTTGATACAATCATAAGTGTGACCTCTTCTTTTTGTGTCCAGAATACTACTGTGATAAAATGTATATGTAGATTAGGTGACATGAGTATTTCTTCCACCATTTCTGGGAGCAACATTTTGAAGATGAAAAAATTAGTATTGGGGTTACAAATAGATTTACTCTGTGTCTATGAACATAGAGATAATTTATGAATAGACGATACTGTGATTAAATATTATAACTTGTTCCAACTTTAAATATTCGATTGAATTGATATCTGAAAATAAACAGAAAATCGTATATTTATATGCAATCATTCATTCCAACCAGAAATACATCTAATGGTAATATTAAGGTTATGGTTTATCATGAAGAGTGTGTCAGTTTTTCTTCAAAATGATTATGGAAATCGAAAAAAAAAGCGTTTGGAAAGAAGTCTCATGAAAAAACAATCAAGTAACCTGGAGGAATACATGTGTTCTGAATCAGGAAATGATTGAAAGTGAATCAAAATCCTATAAATTATTGAAGTTTTTGATGAAATATATATCCTATGATGTGTATAACTGAACAAATAGTAATGTACCAGTGTTGAATAAAATGAACTTCAACATAGACATCATATCCAAGAGGAATCTAGTTGCATTGATGTTAAACTGGGTCAGTTACTGTAGAAATATTAGGATTGTATGCACCACTCACTGAAGTTAGTTTTCAGTACTAGAAAACAAATATGTAATTCAGGTGGATGAATATTTCTGAGAATAATATTGTGAAAAGTTGATTATAAATCCACATACATGAACATGAATGAATTTAGGTAGTATATGTAAGACACATATATTTCATATTTTGAAATATTTGGAGAGTGTATATATATATATATATATATATATATATATATATATATATATACACACACACCCACACACACACACACACAACACACACACCCAGACAATAAAATGTAGCAATATATATGCCAATCGAAATTCATCATGAAGATGAAGTATATATCATCCACAGATGCAAAAATATTTAATTTACTGAACATGGATTTATGTATAATGTTGTTCTACTAGGAGGCTCACCCATAGGTTGAATTTTCTGTTCCAACAGCGTTTAGGAGGAGTGATCTCTTCTCACAATTTGTATCTTCCAAGTCAGCCACCTCACAAGAATGTACATCTGATACCAGGTAGGATTCTATATGTGCATATAAAAATACATGTGCTGAATCGGCTACAGAGAAAGGGAGACAGGAATTCACATATTTGTTAACTTTAAAAACACATGGAGAACTATTTCAATTAAAAATTAACTAGATTTATAACACCTACCCTATATCATGCAAAAGGCAAGTGCAACTATACACCATGCCTCCTCTGAACTGCTTGTATTTCTATTCTGTTTGGGTTATTTTTCTCCATCATATTAGGATTTGTCATCAGAGTCTAGGAGGGTATGGGTTAGTGTCAGATGGCACGGCTGGCAGGACACATCAACTTGGGTGTCGATCCTAGTTGGGGAGGAATGAAGGGACAAGAGACACGAGAGATGACAGCAAGACAGGAGTTCTGATCATGCTGCAAACTTTTATTATTCTCAGAGGGTATTTATATGCTGCGGATGGGAAAGCTCTCTTATCGGCAGTTGCTGGATGTCTTCACAGGGTGAGATAACCTCAGGATGTTTCAGGTAGACAGATGGTAGCCGGATGTCAAAAGGAGATAGATGGCTGTGGGATGTCTCCCAGGCAGGTTGTGTCCCAGGGGGCTGTTTCTTGTGTCAGTCTATTTTTTGAAGGAGAACTTCCTTCTAGCCCCTGACATCTCCCCATTTGTTATATAAAATATTCGACCATACCTTACAGGCCATGGATTTAGGGGGTGATAGTGGCTCTGTTTCTCTAGGATGCCTTAGAATATCTCCTGATTTGAGCGAGCATCTTTCCTAGGAGATTTCGTGTTGGCTTTGGCATGTTTTTGGAGAGGAGACGTCATTGAGGGGATAGCATGCCAACCGCCATGCACCAGAGCGTGTCATTCAGAGGTCTTGTGTTTGGGGATCCGTGGATCCATCCTCCTGCAGTCCTTCCTGGACCCTCCGTTATTATGGCCTAACGTGCTCATTCCAAGGGTGTGTCCTCCCCCAAGCGGAGGGGCCCATGGAGAACGAACCCTTATTGCAAGGGTAGAAGATGGTTGCTCAGAGCTGTTACTTATAGTTTTCTGTAAGAAAGAGAGATCTGTGGGGATGTAAACTTAATAAGCCTGTGAGAAGGGTTGAACATTCTTTTAAATGTTGGCAGTGCTGTCTTCCATCTCCAGACCATGATAGTGGACCTGTATGGGCTTAGAAACCAAAATATTAATCTGTTCTTTAATAAATTGTACCAGCCTCTTTATAATGCAGGGGCCTATGGACACCATTAAAAGTAAACCCAACAAAGGGACTAATAGGGGAAGAAGGTAGGGTAGAAATCCATTATGCCAAATCCAGAGGGGATTTTCAAATAGTTCCCTTTGTCTCTTTTCTGGATCTTCTTGAAGCTGCTTAATTTTAATGCGTACTATGCCTGATTTATTGGCATAAAAGCAGCATCGTTCCCCTAAGGCTAAGCAAATACCTCCCTGGTTAGCTGTCAGCAAATCTAAGCCTCGTCTGTTTTGAAGGAACACTTCTGCCAGGGAATTTATTTGGTCCTGCAAATCTTTAAAGGTTCCTGATAAAGTTTGTACATAATTTATAAGTTGTTGAGACAGGCGATGGTAAGAGTGAATAGCCGTGCCTAAGCCACTGTACCTGTGCCCACAGCAGCTGTTATTCCAAGGCTGGCAATGAGTGGTAAAGCCTGTATTGCCCACCTATGTCTTTTGACTAAAGTGTCTAGGCTAGAAATTGGTAGAGGTTCATCTCCTGGGACAATAGTTATATCAGGGAGTAATAAAGCAAGAACACAACCAATGGTCCAATTCGCTGGAAGCGTGGGAAGGCCGAGTTTCCTCCACACATAAAAACTGTGCCATTGGAGGGACAAAGAGATGGGGTGGGTGAGGAATAATTTTATACTGTTGAGCAATTTCCAAAGGAAGTAAGTCGAACATCAATATCATAGGTATTATTCTGCATCGCGCCTAAAAGAAATAATGTAAAAGTGCCTATAGGCTGTACTTTAAAGGGAAATCCGGGTTGGCATGTATTATCATTGTCCATGATAGAATTAATAGGAACTGCCATAGGCATGATTGCCCCTGCTGTCATGCAGAGCCAGCAATCACCAGCAAGGGTGGGGTTCGAATTATTAAGCTAGGAGAATGTAGTTTGCAAAATATCTAATGTATTGGTATCTAAACCTGGGAACTGGGATTTAGGCTACATTAAGGGATGATATGTGAGCTCAGCGATTTGGGGATTCAAAGGTTTGATTATCTGAGGATGCTTGACAGAATAATTGGGTCCTCCACCATCAGAGACCCCTGTAGGGGCCTTAATGGGCCAGTAGGAAGGTTTTCCGACAGTGCCTTGGCACCCAGCTGACTGTAGCTTGGTGTATTTGCCATCTCCTCCATGGTCAAAGATAATGGGGGTATAATGAATAGTGGTCCCCCTGCTGCATGAGTTTTAGTTAGGGAGGCTTCAAAAACTTGTTCTCCCTGTTTATTAACACAAAGTGAAGCCGAAGCATTACAAGAGACATGCATCCCCTGGGTATTGCTACAAGTTGCAGAACAATTTTGGAGAGCTTTACTTGTACTAGGGGGAATAATCTTTGGCTTGTTAACACATACCCATTTAGGCTGATGAACTCCTCCGAGATTATGGTCAACCTTGGCACGGAGGTAAGTCACCTTAGTCATGCAGTCAGCAGTCTGGGTCCAACTAGTGGGAGCCTCAGTCCAAAATCCTCCTTTGCATTCACGGGGGGGGGGGGCAAAAAGGTACTCCATGATGTTGGAAATTGGAGGTCCAAGGCCTCCGTGTTCAAACCTGTTCAGCAGAAGTGCCTTAAGCAGGATCCTCGCACAGATTGTTGGCTATATCTGAAATGGAGGAAAATTTGTCCTCAGGGGGAGGGCCTCCGTCCCTGGGTTGAGGTAAGTAATTTACCTGTTTAACCAGGCATTCTGGTAACCATCTTGGGGATGCTTGCTCTTGGTCCAAAACACAAGCTGAGCCTCATCCCCTGATGAGGATAGGATCTGGGCGTTTTCATTTATTTGTAATGGGATTGCACCACATAACAGGCGAGCGAACAGAATTGGACGAAGGATGCCAGTGTCTGTCTGTGGCCAAATGGCCTTCACTGTCTAAGGTAAGAAAAATAAGGGCAAATAATGCATGGTTAAGGCGATCCCTGCGAGTGGTAAATACAAGGGCGGAAGCCTTAAGACGGGATAGCCAAGTCTTTAAGCTAAGCTGGGCAAGTTCCACATGCCTTGGCCCTGAGAGTTGTATGGAATTTCAGTAGTATGACAAAATTGCAAGGTAGCACAAAACTGTTTAAACTTGGCACTGGTATATGCAGGACATTTATCTGTTTTAATATGTATTGGTTTACCCATTATGAAAAAGGCTGAAACAAGATGAGAAAGGACATCTTTGGTAGCCTCTCCAGAATGTGGTGATGCAAAACTAAAGCCGCTGAAGGTTTCTATAGAAACGTATATATATTTGGTTTTTCAAAATTCAGGAAAATGAATAACATCCATTTGCTAAACCTGATTGGGCTGTAATCCTCGGGGGTTAACTCCCAAGTGTTGAATGGGGAGGGAGACAGTGCAACCAGGGCATGCTTTTACTATTTCTCATGCATGTTGCCTGGTAATTTTCCAAAGTAATCGATGGCTCTGGGAATTTAGATGGTGAAGATTTTGTAACTCCATGGCCTTTTGAATGGAGCCAACAAAAATTGGAAAGATGGAACGTGTCGCTGCATCAGCTTGGGCATTACCTTGTGTTAGAGGGCTCAGAAGGTCAGAGTGTGTCATGACGTGTCCTAAGGAAAATGCATGTTTTCTGGCCTGAATTAGCTGCTGAAGCTGGTGAAACAGAAAGGGGGAATTGGAAGAAGCCATAATGGTGGGTGAAATCTCCAGCAGGGGCATAGAATGAGCAATGTAGGCACTGTCTGTATAAATATTAACAAGATTATCAAAAAAAACTTTATGAAAACTTGTGTTATGGTGAACAATTCCACAAACTGAGCTGACTGATAGACAGTAACAAAGGTGGTAGGCTTGTTATTGACAACAAAGACTGCACGGCCATTACTGGAACCATCTGTAAAGACAGTAAGTTCTTGAGGAATGGGAGCCTTTTGAGTAATTTTGGGAAAAATAAATGAATGTAACTGGACAAAATTTAAAACGGGGTCATTGGGGATGTGGTTATGAATTGTTCCCAAAAAGCCTGATAGGGCAATACCCCATTGATCCATGTCTCTAGTAAAAATTGTAGTAAGGGTTTGGTCCTTAGTATATGGAATTAAAATATTATCAGGGTCTTTGCCAAAATGTTGTCGAAGAAGCAAACGACCTTTAAAAATAAGAGAAGCTACCTGAGCAAGATAAACAGTAATAACCTTGGAGGATGTGGTGGATACAAGGACCAAAAGCAAGGGGCAGCCTTTATTTTTAAAATGTGGATCTCGCTGCCAAAATATTCCTGTGGGTGTATGAGGAGTGTGGAAAATAACCAGAACCAGAGGAAGGTAATAAGAAATTTGTGTAACAAACTTTTGGGCAATGGCTTCTGTGGCTTGGTTTAATGCATGTCATGCCTCGGGAGTAAGCTTTTGAGGGGAGGAGGGGTGGGAATCACCTATCAAAATATCATTAAGGGGCAAAAGTACACAAGTGGGTAATTTTAAATATGTTCCTAGCAATTAAATATCCCCCAGTAATATTTGAAAATCATTAAGTGTGTGAAGATGGTCCACACATAGTTGTATTTTAGGAATTTGGATCTGATTATCTTGAAGTTTAAGGCCCAAATAGGTATAAGGGTCCTGTGTTTGAAACTTATCTGGAGCTATCTGTAGTCCCAAGGTAGTGAGGTTTTGTAAAAGTCCAAGTAACAATTATTAAGGTCATGGGTATTAGGTGCAGCAATTAACAAATCATCCATATAATGTAAAATATAATTTTGTGCTCATCGCTCTCTCACAGGGTCTACTGCTTGAGCAACGTGTTTTTGGCAAAGACTAGAGCTGTTGGCCATACCTTGGGGAAGAACCTTCCATTGAAATCTCTGCATAGGGCCCTGAAAATTAATGTGAGGGAGACTAAAGGCAAAATAGGGTCTATCCTCAGGATGTAAAGGAATGGTAAAAAAGCAATCTTTTAAGTCAATAACCATTTTACAATAGTTTTTTGGAATCGCCACTGGTGTGGGAATGCCTGGCTGTAGTGCTCCCATCGGGCACATAACTTTATTAATGGCACACAAATATTGTAAAAGGGACCACTTGCCTGATTTTTTCTTGATAATAAAAATAGGAGTAATCCATGATGAGGTTGAGGGCTTTACATGGCCGGCTGCGAGCTGTTCCTGCACTAACGTGGAGGCAGCCTCCAATTTTTCTTGGGTAAGGGGCCACTGATCCACCAACACAGGAGTCTGAGTCTCCCAAATAATTTTATCTGCATGGGGTACAGGAGGGTCAGGGACTGACACTAAAAATCTGAATACACAAGTCCACATGTATTTGTTTTTGTATGGGTTGTATAGGCTCCACCAGTCCTTGTTTCAGTATCCCCAGGCCTGTACCAGGAACAAAATTCATAGGAAGCATTTGATGAGTCACCATGGAATTGGGACTGGCGAGAATAACTTCCAATAACTCAAAATATCTCCTCCCTATACGTTAACAGGGAGGTCAGAATCAACGAAAGGAGTGACAGTTGACTTATTACCATCTTTATCAGTGCAGCTAATAGACCTAGAGCTGACCAGAGGATTTTTTTATTTTCCTATCCCTTTCAGGTCAGTCAAGGATGGAGTGAGGGGCTAACCTGATGGCTTGTATTTTTGAGAAATAATTGTGGCATCAGCTCCAATATCTAGAACTCCTTGGAATTCCTTTCCTTCAGTAAGTAAGGTAAGGGTGGGTCTATTGTGAGAAATGGGCTGAACCCAATACACATCAGAGAAGCCCAAGAAGGCAGTCCCCCGAGGTAGGTTTGGGTTTTGGAAATGCCTCCTGAATCCAAGGGAAGGAGAATTAATTGTGCAAGTCTTGTTCCTGCTGGGATGGCGGCAACTCCATTAATAGCAGTGGCCAGTATTTTTATTTCTCCAGTGAAATCATTATCATTAATGCCAACGAAGACCTGAACACCTTGTATGGTAGTGGAGGCTCTTCCAAGATTAAGGGCACATGTATGAGATGGAGGGGGACCCATAATTTCATTGGGTATTATCTGGGGCCCTTGCATTGGGTCTAATATTGTATTTGTGGCAGCACAGAGGTCCAATTTTGTGCTGCCTGGGGTGGCTAGTTGGAGGGAGGCAATTGTGGAGAAGGATTTTGTGGTAGGTTGGGAGTTTAGGAGGGAACAAACTTTATTGCTCCTGTGTTTGTCGTGGGGGATGTTGTGGCCGGGGGCTGGCCCCGCAGGGAGTTTCCCGAGAAGTAGGAAGAAATAGGCTGTCTGAGGGCATTTGTCTTAGATCTACACTCACTGGCCCAGTGATGACTTTTACCACTTCTATGGAAAAGGGTAGCTGGGGGCGGTTAAGCCCCAGTTTGAGGAGACGCTATTCCTAGGCTTTGTTTGCCTGTGGGACACTCACATGCAAAATGGCCAGGTTGTTTACAAGTAAAGCAAGTACATGAGCCAGGATTGTGAAAGGCCTTGGTAAAGGCGGTCCCTAAAGCCAGACCCATGGCATGGGCTGCACCCACGTCTGCACAGAGTCTAATAACTTCAGAAAGTTTCCCTTTATCCTTATGTGGTTGAAGAACATTCTGACATGCTGGGTTGGCATTTTCAAAGGCAAGATGTTTTACATAGGTGCTTTCACCTTCGCTTGGTAAATCCTATAGGCTGTGGCAGGGTCCTGAGAGGTCGCGGGTGTTCTGAATGGTAGAGAGCTGCTTCCTTCTCCAAGATAGCGTCCTCCCCAGGGGTCAATGTGTCTCTGGGATTTAAAACTGGATAAAGGTGGTTTTTAATCATTGGAGCCTTATTAATTAGGGTCGTATTTTGAGGGGGACCAGGAAGGTTCTCAGGGTCCTGGGAAGACTGAGAAGGTTCTATGTCTATACTAATGATGGGCATGCAGAGGGGGGACGAGAGGTCTTTTGCATAATCTCTTCCCCAATCCTGACAAGTTGTAAGGTACCATTGTCAAAGCGAAAACTTTTAAGAATTTCATTAATTAAGTTCCAGTAAGAAAAGGTGGGAACTGGCATTTTTTCTGGGCCAAATGATTCATAATAATCTTTTAAACAGTCTCCTACTCTAAGCCATTTTTGCCATCAATGGTCCCTTCAAGAGGAAACCATGGACACAATTCTCCTATGTATGAAAAGAAAAATTTTAAGTCCTTTTTCTTAACATGTGCCCCTCATGTCTTGAAGGACTCCTTGAGGCCTGAAATAAACAAATCATGTGACGATACTGCTTGTCACATGGTGCGTCACTCACCGTGCATCATCCCCACCTTCCTCCTGGATATGTCTCCGGGTGGTGTCTGCTGAGGCGATCGTGAGCTCCTCTTGACCAAGTCTTCCAGGAGGAAGGGGTTCCCCCTCAGTCAAAGGCTTGAGCCCCTGTCGGTGGGCGCCAGATGTCCCGGCCGGCAGGACACATCAACGTGGTCAGCGAACCTAGATGGGGAGGAATGAAGGGACAAGAGGCATGAGAGATGAGAGCAACACAGGAGTTCTGATCAAGCTGCAAAATTTTATTGTTCACACATGGGTATTAATATGCTGCATATGGGAAAGCTCTCTTATCAGCAGTTCCTGGATGTCTTCACAAGGTGAGATAACTTCAGGATGTTTCTGGAAGAAAGATGGCCACAGGATGTCTCAGGGACATATATGGCTACAGGATGTCTTCCAGACAGGATGTCTCCTGGGGGCTGTTTCTTGTAAGTGTCAGGCTGTTCTTTGAAGAAGAATTCCTTCTACCCCTGACAGTCAGGGATTCAGTATTTCGAATGGAAAATTGGAAAATGAATCCAATGTGTAGGCAAATATGTGCTACCCAAAAATCTTCCCACTCTCATTCAGAACAATGCCTTGACATTTCCTTCACTCCAAGTAAGACATAATTAGAGGAGAAGAGTTAGAAATCTGTGAATACATATCGGTAATGGAAAATGCTCAGGAGTTCACAACCTTCGAGGTTGTAGAGGAGTTTCCAAAAGTAAAGGACAGGGTAAAAACTCCAAAAACATGGAGCTCTGCTGGCCTAAAGACTTCTTGAGAAACTGCCTCTGAGATTGGGCACCTGAAATATATGTTGATGACAGGAGCTTTAGCTTCCTTTGTAGTGAGACCATCAAAGCTGGGTCTGCATCTATATGACCTGGAGGACATGGTTTCTTTTTTTCCTATGAACCTGAAGCAGTAGGGCTGAATTCTCTCTTTATAGGTAAACTGTTGCCACTGGGGGCTAAGTGTCTTGCAGTGTGGACTGTGAAGCCATTTGGTCATCCTCCACTTTTCGTGGTGTTTCTTGCAGCTGCACTGGGAGTTTGGTATTTGCTTCACAAAATACGAGAAGTTCAACTGGGACACAGTGATGGAGGGAGTTCTGTCATGTGTGGTGGGTAAGGGTCTGCAGGAGAATGCACCAACCTGGCTTATATCTCACATAGCTTGCCCCCTTGACCACAGCAATCTGATTCTAAACATTGCCCTTCAACCTGTCCATATAACAAGATGCCTTTACATACAAGGGTATGGGGGCTGCACCATATCAGTCACAAGGCATTTGAAAGCCAATGGCATATCCACATCAGCCCACCACAGATGTTTTAACACACACCTGCACACCACTGCTCTAGGCCGACTACTCATCAGGCTCCAAGTTACTGGCATCTCTGTTCTACACCATTTTCATGAAACCCAGTCAATCAAGGCACTGTCTGGTACATTCATGATCAGCAATAGGACACCTAAAGGTTCTCCAGTGCCACCAGGTGATGGGAATTTCCAAACTTTAATGATATTTATCTAGGCATTTTTCATGGATGAAGTTGAAGGCACTGTGGGTATCAATTTATTCAGGAACCATTAAATGGAGAAGAAGCTCATTTCAATGAAAGCTCTGGAGAATTCTAACAGGCAAGGCTTCCCAAAGACAGGCTAAAAGGTCACATTAAGCCAGGCATTTGAGGTCTACAATGTGAGGTCCATGTGTGTTTTGACTTGCAACGATGGCTGCCAAGTCTTTAAGAATAAAATCATGTGATGTCCTTCCTGAGATTTCCAGTGCTCTTCGGAAAGCCTCCCTGGGCCTAGATCTCAGTTTCCAAGGGCGACTCTCATGCGTGGCCTCCTAAAATCCCAACACAATACATGGCAATACTTCTTTGAGGTCAGTTCCAGAACTCAGTCTCTAAGGGGAATCACATAAGGGTTCAAGCCCAGGTGGACATAGCCATGTCTTCCAACGGCCACAAAAATGACCACAATTAAAACCAAAACACTCCCACATGACACACCTGATGCAAAGACCTTCCTGACTTTCAGGGCAACAGAAGAATCGGTAAGCAAAATGTCCAAAGCAGGGTTTTTCCAATGAGGCATTCCTGGTCTCACTGATATCTGAGCTTTCTGAGATGCTCGCTATTCCCTTCAGCTATCCAGTACATGGCCATGTCACAGAGATTTGAGGTGGTACATATATTTGACACAAAACTATGAGCCTATTCTGGAGAGTGCACACAATTCAGGAAGAAAACAGGAACGTAAGAAGTTAGCAGGTGTTCCTCATCGATAAGTCAAGCCGCAGTCCATTCATGAATTGGGCAGGATGAAAGCTGAGAAGCTTTTTACTAGACAGGACTCACCAATTGATGCATTTTCTTTTCTAATGTCTACAACCAGGGACACAGTGGTATAAACAGACATAGAAACACTCGCCTTGTCAAATGACTTACTAGAAACAGTTCCCTCCAAACCAAACAAACCGCCATTCCTACCTATTCTCAGAATATGAGACAAAAACCACAAACCCACACCCACACCCACAAAGACACCTCCTTCCCCCAAGTAGGTCTGTGACTATCCGGAGTGTCCTCTGACTGGTGGGCCATACTATGTTCCAATGAAATGGCCTGTCCTGTCTCAGATCTGGTCTCCTTGGCCAACTCTGTGAAGTTGTCAGGAGCCAGCAGTGAGCCACTACCTACTTTATCAGGAAAAGCCCCTCTTCAGAGCTTTCCTGGTTTTGGCCGTCCTCACATCAGTAGGTAGCAAGAATGACTGACTCTGTCCTTGGTAAGTCCAAACAAGTGAGACCACTGGGACTGGGACTGCCTCTTGGTGCCTGGCTTCTTGGATACCAAGTTCAGAGAGTTCCATCAACAAAGAAGTGAGGTGAGGTCACTTCCTTAAGGAACTGAATCAGATCACTGCCTTGGTAACCACTTTGTCCTAACAGTTGCTTCCAAGACTACCATGAGATGGAGGCTGCCCCTACTTTCTGTGACACTTTCACAAGGTAGAATGGTATATCAACCATAGGCACCTAGGAACAGCTCTCCACACCAACCTGGTTTGGTCCATCTTCTCTACATTAAGAAGAGAGAGGCTGATTCATAAACAACCCTTCATCCTGACCAGGTTGTTTTCCATGGAAGCTGACTTTTGCTCTCTCAGGTCCTTCATAGTTGTCTACATCTTCTCCAGGGATCATTTCTGCATGGACCTTGAGGTTCTCAGGAGGTGGAAGATCCCCTACATTCCTGTATTGTAAGACCAACTCTGTCCCTGCTCTTCTGTAAAGTTAGATTGAGGGAACAGTGTATGGTTAGGGTTAATAATAAGTTCAATTTGAATTAGGAATCATTCTGCTGGATGAATAATGGTACTGGGAACCTGCGACATTTATAAGTATATATAGGTGAAATATATGTATGAAAACAGAAATCTAAGTAATATTTGAAGCGCAGAATGGGGATGGGCCCTTGATTGTGATACTTAGCGTTGAATTATGTTCTGCACAGATGTCTGAGATAGATCGATATACAATGGCATTAGACCCTGTACCTTGGATTATTGAATGTATAAGAGAACATCCAGTCAAAAAGGGATAATGGGTAGGATTAGGAAGATAGTCAGTAGGTTTAAGAAGAAGAGTGAGTATAGGATTTGGAACAAAAGTTCCTTAGCAATAGGGTTTGGATTAGAGTGTGAATGTAAGTGTCAGCACAATTGAAGAGTCAGTCACAATGATGAACTGCGGAAAGTATGTAGGAAAGCTGATATAAATAGAGACATTATGAAATCAGGAAAAGTATAAAGTGAGAGATAGGATTAGATATTTTCAACAGGGTTGAGTTTGAATATATAATCTTAGCAAGAAACAAATATGTTGTCACAAATAGGATTGAATTTTGAGAGCATTAGCCAAACTTGATATGGATGGTTTTAGTAATCCATGTTCACTTTACATTTAGGCTTTCGTGCAAACATAAGTGTGACCATTTCTTTTTGTGTCCAGAATATTACTGTGATAAAATGTATATGTAGATCAGATGACATGAGTATTTCTTCCACCATTACTGGGAGCAAAATTTTGAAGACGTATAAATTAGTATTGGGTTTACAAAGAGGTGTACTCTGTGTCTATGAATATAGAGACAATGCATGAATAGACAATGGTGTGAATAAATAATATAACTGGTTCCACTTTAAATAATGGATTGATTTGATATCTGAAAATATATAAGAAATCTTATATTGATATACAATCATTCATTCCAACCAGTTATACATCTAATAGTAATATTAGGGTTATAGTTTATCATGAAGGGTGTGTGAGTTTTGCTTCAAATATGATTATGGAAATCGAAAATAATATGTTTGGAATGAAGTCTCATGAAAAAACCAGTCAAGAAACATGGAGGATTACATGTGTTCTAAAGCAGAAAATGATTGAAAGTGAAACAAATGCCTATAATTTTGCTAACGTATGGATGAAATATATATCCTATAATGTGCATAAACTGAAGAAATTGTAACATACCAGTGGTGAATAAGAATGAACATCAAAATACACATCATGTCCCATAGGAATCTACTTGCATTGATGACAAACTGGATCAATTATTGTAGAAATATTAGGATTTGTATCCACCATTCACTGAAGTTATTTTTCATTTCTAGGAAAAAAATATGTATTTCAGGTGGATGAATATTTCCGTGAATAATCTTGTGAAATGTTAACTCTAAATCCACATACATGAATATGAATGAATTTAGGGAGTGTATAATAAGACACATATATTTTATATTTTAAAAAAACTTAGTGTGTGTGTGTATATATATATATATATATATATATATATATATATATACACACACACACACACACACACACACACACACACACAGAGACATTAAAAATTAGCAATACATATGCCAATCGAAATTCACCATGAAATATATATCATCCACAGATCCAAAAATATTCATTTTACTGAACATGGATTTATGTATAATGTTGTTCAACTAGGAAGCTCACCCATAGTTTGAAATTTCAGTTTCAACAGCGTTTAGGCGGAGTGATCTATTCTCACAATTTCTATCTGCCAAGTCAGCCACCTCACAAGAGTGTACCTGTGGTACCAGGTAGAATTCTATATGTGTATATAAAAATACATGTGCTGAATAGGCTACAGAGAAAGGGAGACAGGAATTCACATATTTGTTTACTTTAAGTACCCATGGAACTATTTCAATTAAAAATTAACTTGAATTATAACACCTACACTTTATCATGCAAAAGCCAAGTCTAACTATACACCATGCCTCCTCTGAAATGCTTGCATTTCTATTCTGTTTGGGTTATTTTACTCCATCATATTAGGATTAGTAGTAAGAGTCTATTAGGGTATGGGTTAGTGTCAGTTATTCAGTATTTCAAATGGAAAATAGGAAAATAAATCCAATGTGTATGCAAATATGTGCTACAAAAAATTCCCACTATCATCCAGAACAATGCCTTGACAATATCTTCGCGCCTAGTAAGACACAATTAGAGAAGAAGAGTTTGAAAATCTGTGAATACATACCTGGAATGGAAAATGTTCAGGAGTTCACAACCTTGGAAGTGGTAGAGGAGTTTCAAAAAGTAAGGGACAGTGTAAACACTCCACAAACATGGAGCTATGCTGGCATTAAGACTTCTTGAGAAACTGCCTCTGAGGTTGGACACTTGAAGTATATGTTGTTGTCAGGAGCTTTAGCTCCCTGTGTACGGAGACCATCAAAGCTGGGTCTGCATCTATGTGACCTGGAGGATATGGTTTCTTATTTTCTAATGAACATGAGGAAGCAGTGACGAATTCTCTCTTTGTAGATAAACTGTGGCCACTGGGGGCTAAGTGTCTCCCTGTGTGGACTTTGAAGCCATTTGGTCATTCTCCAATTTTCGTGGTGTTTCTTGCTGCTGCACTGGGTGTTTTGTATTTGCTTCACAACATACAAGGATTTCAAATGGGTCACAGTGCTGGTGGGAGTCCTGTAAGGTGTGGTGGGTCAGGGTCTTCAGGAGAATGCACCAACCAGGCTTCTATCCCACATTTCTTTCTCCCTTGACCATAGCAACCTGATTCTGAACATTGCCCTGAAACCTGTCCATATAACCAGATGCTTTTTCATATAATTTTCTGCTGGCTGCACCAAGTCAGTCACAAGCCATTTGGAAGCCAATGACACACCCACATGGCCACACCACAAATATATTATCAGACAACTGCACACCACTGCTCTAGGCCCACTACTCAGCAGGCTCCAACTTACTGGCATCTGTGTTCCACACCATTTTCAAGAACTCCAGTCAATCAAGGCACTGTCTGGTACACTCATGAGCAGCAATAGGACATCCAATGGTTCTCCAGTGCCACCTGGTCATTGGGAATTTCAAAAATTTCATGGTATTTATCTATCCATTGTTCAAGAATGAAGTTGGAGGCACTTTGGGGTTTCCATTCATCCAAGAACCATTAAATGGTGAGGAAGCTCATTTCAATGAAAGATCTGGAGAACTCTCACAGGCAAGGCTTTCCAAAGAGTGGTCAAAATGTCATATGCAGACAGGCCCATTGAGGTCTAAAATGTGAGGTCCATGTGTGTTTTGACTCTTAACTATGGCTGCCAAGTCTTTCAGAATAAAATCATGTGATATCCTGGTTGAGATTCTCAGTGCTCTGTGGAAAGCCACCCAGGGCCCAATCTCAGGTTTCAAGGGTGACTCTAATGCGTGGCCTCCTACAATCCCAACACAATTAATGGCAATACTTCTCTGAGGTCAGTTCCAGAACTCAGTCTCGAAGGAGAATCACACCCGAGTTCAAGCCCATGTGGACCCAGTCATCTCTTCCAACCGCCACACAAATGACCACAATTGAAACCAAAACATTCCCACATGACCCTCATCTTCTTCCATATAGACACTCATCATAAACTCTTGCTGGAGGTTTCCATGAGGAGCGCAGCCCAAGGCAATGTCCAAAATATGCACCATTGCCCGTCATTTGCCTAAAATGAGGGTGGCCTTGACACCCTTCCTGTGAACCAGGAGTGATCAAATAGGCCTGCCTTTAATACTGCTCTGCTTCTCCAATTTGAGGCCAACTGACTGTCAGGTATAGATTCTTTATGTGATTTGGCATCATGGGAGAACCCAAGCACTTCTGCAGGAGTTCAAAGAACTCATTTGACCCAGAGGATCCTATTCTCACTTGATGGAGGTTAGGAACCTAACAGAGGAAGGCAAGAAACTTCATCCACAATGACTGATATTTTTACCATTTTCGTTTTCAATACACACATGGGAACTTTCTTTATTTCCATCAGGTGCTGAGAATCTAATCCATAGCCTGACCCAGAGGCAAGCAGCTGATTCAGACACATCCCTTTCGAAAGCAATTAAGCAAAGCACCACAGGTGATGCCCATTCATTTGCATTTAAAAACTGTTTACTTCAGGCTTCAAAAAGGAGTGGCCTGAGGTAAGGACCTTCCTGACATTCAGGGCAACAGAAAAATAGGTAAGCAGAAGGCCCAAAACAGTGTTTCTCCACTGAGACTTTCCTGGTCACACTGATATCTGAGTTTCCTGAGATGCTCGCCATTCCATTCAGCTATCCAGTACATGGCCATGTCACAGAGCTTGGAGGTGTTAAATATCTTGGACACAAAACCATGAGCCTATTCTGGGTAGTGGCCAAAATTTAGGAAGAAAACAGGAACTTAGGAAGATAGTAGGGGTTGCCCATCCATAAAGCAACCTGCAGTCCAGTCATAAATTGGGTAGGATGAATGATGGAAAACTTTCTTCTAGACAGGACATATCCATTGATGCATTCTCTTTTCTTATGTCTACAACCACGGACACAGTGAGATACACAGATATAGAAACACTCACCTTGTCAAACGACTTTTTAGAAGCAGTCCACTCCAAACCAAACAAATCGCCTTTCCTACCTATTCTCAGAACATGAGACAAAACCACAAACTCACACCCACACCCACAAAAGCACTTCCTTCCCCCAATATGTCTGTGACAATCCGGAGTGTCCTCTGACTGTGGACCATATTGTTACCCTGAACTGGCCTGCCCTGTCTCAGATCTGGTCTCCGTGGCCAAATCTGTGAAGTTGTCAGGAGCCAGCGATGACCAACTACCTGTTTTCTTAGGAAAGGACCCTCTTCAGAGCTGTCCTGGCATTTGGCCATTCTCACATCAGTAGGTACCAAAAAAGACTCTCTCTGCCCTTGGTAAAACCAAACATGTGATCCCACTAGGACTGTTACTGGGACTGGCTCTGGATGCCTGGCTTCCTGGATCCCAAGTTCAGAGAGTTCCATCACCAAGTAAGTTAGGTGAAGTCACTTTCTTCATGAAATGAATGAAGTCACTGCCTTGGCAACCACTTTGTCCTAACAGTTGCTGCCAAGGGTCTCATGAGATGGAGGCTGTTCCTACTTTCTGTGACACTGTCGCAAGTTAGAATGGTATATCAACCATATGCACCGGGGAACATCTCTCCATACAGGCCTGCTTTGGTCCATCTTCTCTACATTAAGAAGAGAGAGGCTGATTCAGACACATCCTTTCATCCTGTCCAGGTTCTTTACCATGTCAGAAGACTTTTGCTCTCTTTGGTACTACATAGCTGCCTACAACTTCTCCAAGGATCATTTCTGCATTGACCTTTGAGGTTCTCAGCAGGTGGAAGATCCCCTACATTCCTGTATTGTAAGACCAACTCTATCCCTGCTCCTCTGTAAAGGTAGATTGAGGGAACAGCGTATGGTTAGGGTTAATAACAGGTTCGAATTCAGTTGGGAATCATTCTGCGGGATGAATAATGTTATTGGGAACCTGCGAAATTTAAAAGAATATATAGGTGAAATATAAGTTTGAAAACCCAAATCTATGTAAGTTTTGAAGCCCAGAAGTGTATTGGGCCCTTGGGTAGGATACTTAGCTTTGAATTATGTTCTGCACAGATGTCTCTGATTAATCGCTATACAATGGCATAGGACCTTTACCTTGGATGATTGAATGTCGAAGAGAACATGCAGTCAAAAAGGGATAGTCGATTGGATTAGGAAGATAGTCAGTAGGTTTAGAAAGAAGAGAGAGTATAGGATTTGGACAAAAACTTTTTTAGCAATAGGGTTTCGGGTAGAGAGTGAATGTAAATGTCAGCACATGTGAAGAGTCATTCACAATGATGAACTGGGGAAAATATGTAGGAAAGTAAATATCAATTGAGACAAAAGGAAATCAGGCAAAGTATAATTTGAGTTATAGGATTAGACATTTTCAACAGGGTTGAGGTTGAATATATAATCTTAGCAAGAAACAAATATGTAGTCACCAATTGGATTGACATTTGAGAGCATTAGGCAACCTGGACATGGATGTTATTACTAATCCATGCTCACTTTCCATTTAGGCTTTGGTACAATCATAAGTGTGACCTTTGCATTTTGTGTCCATAATATTACTGTAATAAAATATATATGTAGATCAGGTGACATGAGTATATCTTCCATCATTTCTGGGAGCAATATTTTGAAGACGTATAAATTAGTATTGGGGGTACAAACAGGTGTACCCTGTTTCTATGAATATACAGATAATGCATGAATGGAACATACTCTGAATAAAACCTATACTCATTCCACTATAAATAATGGATTGAATTGATATCTGAAAAAATACAGGAAATCAAATATTGATATACAGACATTCATTACAACCAGTTATACATCAATGATAATATTAGTATTAGGATTTTCATGAAGAGTGTGTGAGTTTTGCTTCAAAATTGATTATGGAAATCGAAAATAATGTGTTTGGAAAGAAGTCTCATGAAAAGAGCAGTAAAGAAACATGGAGGAATACATGTTTTCAGAAGCAGGAAGTGATTGAAAGTGAAACAAATTCCTATATATTTTTGAACTTTTGGATGAAATATATATATATTATGATGTGCATAAACTGAAGAAATAATAATGTCCCACTGTTGAATAAATATGAACGTCATAATACATATCATGTAGCATAGGAATCTACTTGCATTGATGTTAAACTGGGTCAGTTACTGTAGAAATATTAGGATTTGTATACACCATTCACTGAAGTTAGTTGTCAGTACTAGGAAACAAATATGAATTTCAGGTGGATGAATAGTTTGGAAAATAATCTTGTGAAAAGTTGATTATAAATCCACATAAATGAATATGAATGAATTTAGGGAGTGTATAATAAGTCACATATATTACATATTTTGAAATATCTGGAGAGTATATATATATATATATATATATATATATATATATATATATATATATAGAGAGAGAGAGAGAGAGAGAGAGAGAGACAGAGAAAGAGACAGAGAGAGAGACATTAAAAACTAACAATATATATGCCAATCAAAATCCATCATGAAATATATATCATCCACAGATCCAAAAATATTCATTATACTGAACATGGATTTATGTATAATGTTGTTCAACTAGAAAGTTCACCCATAGTTTGAAATTTCAGTTCCAATAGCATTTACGAGGAGTGATCTCTTCTCACAATTTGTATCTGCCAAGTCAACCACCTCACAAGAATGTACATGTGGTACCAGGTAGAATTCTATATGTGCATATAAAAATACATGTGCTTAATAGGCTACAGAGAAAGGGAGAAAGGAATTCACATATTTGTTAACTTTAAAAACACATGGAGAACTATTTCAAAAAAAATTTGCAAGATTTATAACTCCTACCCTATATTATGCAAAAGGCAAGTCCAAGTATACACCTTGCCTCCTCTGAACTGCTTGTACTTCTTTTCTGTTTTTTGTTATTTTTCTCCATCATATTAGGATTAGTAGTCAAGAGTTTAGTTTGGAATTGGTTAGGGTTAGAGATTCAGTGTTTTAAAGGGAAATTGAAAAATGAATCCAATGTCTATGCAAATATGTGCTACCCCAAAATCTTCCCAGTCTCATCCAGAACAATGCCTTGACATTATATTTTACCAAAGTAAGATACAGTTAGAGGAGAAGAGTTAGAAAATTTGTGAATACATATCTGGAAGGGAATTTGCTCAGGAGTTCACAACCTTGGAGGTGGTAGCAGAGTTCAAAATAGTAAGGCAAAAGGTAAACACTCCTCAAACATGGAGCTCTGCTGGCCTAAAAAATTCTTGAGAAACTGCCTCTGAGGTTGGGCACTTGAAATACATGTTGTTTTCAGGAGATTTAGTTCTTTTATAGAGAGACCATCAAAGCTGGTTCTGCATATATGTGACCTGTAAGACATGGTTTCTTATTTTTCATTGAACATGTGGCAGCAGTGCTGAATTCTTTTTTTGTAGCTAAACTGTGGACACTGGGGCTAAGTTTCTCCCTGTGCTAACTGGGAAGACATTTGTTCATCCTCCACTTTTAGTGGTGTTTCTTGCTGCTGCACTGGGAGTTTGGTATTTGCTTCACGAAATAAAGGAGGTCAATTGGGACACATTGTTGGAGAGAGTTCTGTCATGTGTGGTGGGTGAGGGTTTGCAGGAGAATGCAATAACCAGGCTTCTATCCCACATAGCTTTCCCCCTTGACCATAGCAACCTGATTCTGAACATTTCCCTGAAACCTGTCCATAAACAAGATGCCTTTACCTATTGGGTCTGTTGGCTGAAACCATATCAGTCACAAGCCATTTGGACGCCAATGGCAGTTCCACGTGGCCTCACCACAGATGTTTTGTCACACATCTGCTCACCACTGCTCTAGGCCCACTAATCAGCAGGCACCAACTAACTGGCATCTCTGTTCTACACCATTTTTATGAAACTCTGTCAATCAAGGCACTGTCTGGTATACTCATGATCAGCATCAGGACATCCAAAGGTTTTCCAGTGCCAACTGGTCATTGAAATTTCAAAAATTTCATGGTATTTATCTAGCCATTATTCAAGGAAGAAGTTGTAGTCACTGTGGGTTTCAATTCATTCAGGAACCATTAAATGTTAAGGAAGCTCATTTCAATGAAAGCTCTGGAGAACAATCACAGGCAAGTCATCCCAAATAGTGGCCAAAAAGTCACATGAAGCCAGGCCCATTGAGGTCTACAATGTGAGGTCTATGTGTGTTTTGACTCTCAACTATGGCTGCCAAGTTTTTCAGAATAAAATCATGTGATATCCTGGCTGAGATTCTCAGTGTTCTGTGGAAAGCCACCCTTGGCCTAGATCTCAGTTTCCAAGGGCGACTCTCATGCGTGGCCTCCTAACATCCCCACACAATTCATGGCAATACTTCTCTGAGGTCAGTTCTACAACTCAGTCTCTAAGGAGTATTACACCAGAGTACAAGCCGAGGGGGACCCAGTCATCCCTTCCAACTGCCACACAAATTACCAAAATTAAAACCAAAACATTCCCACATGGCCCTCATCTTCTTCCACATAGACCCTCATTATAACCTCTGGCTGGAGATTTCCATGAGGGGTGCAGCGCAAGAGAGTGTCCAAAATAAGCTCCCTTGACCCTCATTTGCCTAAAGTCAGGGTGGCCTGGACACCATTCCTGTGAACCAGGAGTGATTAAATAGGCCTGACATTACAACTACTCTGCTTCTCCAATTTGAGGCCTACTGACTGTGGGGTTTAGATTCTTTATGTGAAGTGGAATCATGAGAAAACCCAAGCACCTCTGCATGGCTTTGAAAAACTCATTTGACCCAAAGGATCCCTATACTCACTTGATGATTGTCTGCAACCTAATAGAGGAAGGAGAGAGACATCATCCACAATGACTGAATTTTGCCATTTTAGTTTTGGATGCACACATGGGATCTTTCTTTATATCCATCAGGTGCTGAGAATATAAGCCACAGCCTCACACAGGGCCAAGAGGCTAATTCAGACACATCCCATTCAAAGCAATTAAGCAAAGAGCCACGGGTGATGCCCAATCATTTCCATATGAAAACTGTTTTTTTCATGCTTATCAAAGGGGTGGCCTGAGGCAAAGACCTTCCTGTCATTCAGTGAAACAGAAAAATAGGTAAGCAAAAGGCACAAAGCATGGTTTCTCCACTGAGACTTACCTGGTCACACTGATATCTGAGTTTTCTAAGAAGCTCGCCATTACCTTCAGCTATTCAGTACATGGCCATGTGACAGAGCTTGGGGTGGTACCTATCTTGGACACAAAACCATGAGACTATTCTGCAGATTGGTCAGAATTCAGGAAGAAATCTGAAACTTAGGAAGATAGTAGGTGTTGCCCATCGATAAGGCAACCTGCAGTGCAGTCATAAATTGGGCAGGATGAATGCTGGGAAGCTTTCTACTAGACAGGACACATTCATTGATGCATTCTCTTTTCTAATGTCTGCAACCACGGACACAGTGTTATACACAGACATAGAAACACTTGCCTTGTCAAAAGACTATCTAGAAACAGTCCACTGCAAACCAGACATACCAGCTTTCCTACCTATTCTAAGAAAATGAGACAAAACCACAAGCTCACACCCACAAACACAAAGCACCTCCTTCCCCCAAGTAAGTCTCTGAATATCCAGAGTGTCCTCTGACTAGCGGGCCCTACTATGTTCACCCGAAATGGCCTGTACTGTGGCAGATCTGGTCTCCTTGGCCAACTCTGTGTAGTTGTTAGGAGCCAGCGGTGAGTCACTACCTACTTACTAAGGAAAGGCCCGTCTTCAGAGCTCTCCTGATATTTGGCCATCCTCACATCAGTAGGTACCAAGAAAGACAGAATCTGTCATTGGTAAAACAAAACAAGTGAGCCCACTGGTACTGGGACTGGGACTGGCTCTGGATGCCTGGCTTCCTGGATCCCAAGTTCAGAGAGTTCCATCACCAAAGAAGTAAGGTAGGTCACTTCCTTCAGGAACTGAATGAGGTCAATGCCTTGGCAAACACTTTGTCCTAATAGCTGCTTCCAAAGGTCCCATGAGATGGAGGCTGCCCCTACTTCCTGTGACACTGTCACAAGTTAGAATGGTAGATCAACCATAGACACACGGGAACAGCTCTCCACACAGACCTTGTCTGGTCCATCTTCTCTACATTAAGAAGAAGGTGGCTGATTCAGACACACCCCTTCATCCTGACAAGGTTGTTTGCCATGGAAGATGACTTTTGCTCTCTCAGGTCCTTCATAGCTGCCTACCTCTTTTCCAGGGATCATGTCTGCATGGACCTTTGAGGTTCTCAGCAGGTGGAAGATCCCCTACATTCCTGTATTGTAAGACCAACTCTGTCCCTGCTCTTCTGTAAAGTTAGATTGAGGGAACAGTGTATGTTTAGGGTCAATAACATGTTGGATTTGGTTTAGGAATCATCCTGCAGAATGAATAATGGTATTTGAAACTGCGATATTTACTAGAATATATATGTGAAATATAAGTGTGAAACTAGAAATCTAGGTAACATTTGAAGCCCAGAAGGGCATTGGACCCTTGATTGTGATACTTAGAATAAAATTACATTCTGCACAGAGGTCTCAGATAGATCAATATACAATGGCATAAGACCTTGTACCTTGCTTGATTGAATGTAGAAGAGAATATCCAGTCAAAAAAGGATAGTCGGTAGGATTAGGAAGATAGTCGGTAGGTTTAGAAAAAGAATGAGTATAGGATTAGGAACAAACGTTTATTAGCAATAGGTTATCGATTAGAGTGTGAATGTAAATGTCAGCACATGTGAAGAGTCAGTCACAATGATGAACTGGGGAAAATATGTAGGAAACAGATAGAAATAGAGCCATAATGAAACCAGGCAATGTATAAAGTGAGGGATAGGATTAGACATTTTCAGTAGGGTTGAGTTTGAATATATAATCTTAAGAAGAAACAAATATGTAGTCACCAATAGGATTGATATTTGAGAGCATTAGGCAAGCTGGACATGGATGTTTTTAGTAATCCATGTTTACTTTCCTTTTAGGCTTTGGTACAAACATAAGTGTGAGCTTTGCATTTTGTGTTGCGAATATTTCTGTGATTAAATGTATAAGTAGATCAGGTGACATGAGTATTTCTTCCAACATTTCAGGGAGCAATATTTTGAAGACATATAAATTAGTATTGGGGGTATAAAGAAGTGTACACTGCGTCTATGAATATAGAGATAATGCATGAATAGACCATACTGTGAATAAATAATATAACTGGTTCCACTTTAAATAATGGATTGAATTTTTATCTGAAAATATATAAGAAATCCTATGTCGTTATGCAATCATTAATTCCAACCAGTCATACATCTAATGGTAATATCAGAGTTATAATTCATCATAAAGTTTATGTGAGTTTTGCTTCAAAAGTGATTATGGAAATTGAAAGTAATGTGTCTTGAAAGAACTCTCATGAAAAGACCTGTCAAGAAACATGGAAGAATACATGTGTCCTGAAGCAGGAAGTGATTGAAAGTGAAACAAATTCCTGTAAATTTGCGAACTTGTGGGGAAATCTTAAGAGCCCCTCCCAGCTCTCCCTTGAGCGCGATAGCCAGACCGAGGGAATTAGGAGTGGCACGGGACTCGTGGTGCAGACCTCCAGGCCACCGCTCACACCAGTGCTGAAAACTGAAGTCTCTTGCTCCAGCTTCCGGGGGCATGGCTTCCGGAGTGCAAGCAAATTCGCTGGGGGTTCTCAGGCCTAAGCTCTACAAACTTAGGGTCTGAGGGAGACAAACAGGGAGATTGTGCCCAGGCGTTCATGAAAACAGGGCTCCTAGGAGCAGCAGACCTGGCATGTAGCCAGTATTGTGGTGAGTGTCACAGGTGAGTGGGGCCTGGCTTGAGGAAACACAAAAGAAGGCCCTAGGCACTCAGGATTGGACACCCACCCAGTCTGGGAGGAAGAGCTGCTGTACAGTGATTGGTTCCCACTTATTGAAAGGAGAAGCTTGGCCCAGTGGGCACAGCTCTACCTACTGGAAAAGAAGTTTATTGCAATCTATGACTGCATTTATTGTTATTATTATTATTTTAATTTGTTTTTTTTGTTTTTGTTTTTTTTTTGTTTTCTTTTATTTTCATTTTTTTGTTGCTGTTCTTTAACTTTTAAAAAATGTTTTAAAATTTTTTATTTTATTTTATTTTTTTTTTCCGGTTCATGATGACCATCTGAGAACACAAATTTATTGCTTTTATTTTCCAAAATCCTCATAAAAGAACTTAAACACTATAAAAATAATCACACGGTATTACCATAAAACAACAAATGAAAGGGAAAAAAACATATTGGATCTCACCATTATGTATACACACAACACACACCTGCACAATCCCCCAAAACTAAAAGTAAATAGCAGAAAGATCAGTAGAGTGGAGGGAAGGGAACAGAAAGAGGGAGGAAAGGAAAAAAAGAGGAAGTACTGGGGACTGAATTAGAGCAAATTATATTTCATGCTTTTATAATTATGCCAAAATGAATCTTAATGTTATGTATAATCTTAATGTTATGTATAAAAAGAACCAATTAAAAAAAGAAATATGATAGTATACCAGTGCTGTGTAGAGCCAATAAAAAAATACCTATACATAAACTAAAAAAAAAATGTGAATTTTAAGAATAAACTGGAGTGGGCTAGAGTTGTGGCTCAGTGGTAGAGCACTTGTCTAGCATGTGTGAGGCACTGGTTGGATTCTCAGCACTGCATATAAATTAATTAATTAAATAAGGATCCATCAACAACTAAAAAAAACTAGTAAAAAAGAATAAATTATAAAAAATAAATGAAAGTGTGTAGAAAATGTCATTTGAAGTAAAAATACAAAATCAGCTCTAAGTTGTTTGCAACACAGACACACAAGTTAAGTGGTGTTTGAAAATACAGGGAGCAAAAGCTATTGTATAAAAAATTTATTGATAATTCCAGAACATCTATTATTAATATCAATGTAAAATATGTATTTTAAGTGAAAGAACCTTTAATAAGACAGCAATTGTGTTAATTAATTAAAGAATCTAAAAATTAGATGAAAATATGATTTGTTTTTATTCAATGAAGCAAGATTAAATGTTTGAAATATGATTTTAAGGAGAAATATAGGCACCACAATAAGTTTTAGGAATTTTGTGGATACAAAGATAATTAACTTAGGACAACTTACTATGATAAATGAGTTTACTTTAGTAGAAAAATAGAATTTGCTCTCTGGAAACTGGGCACCCCTAATCCCCAAATCCCAAATCCAAAATGCCAAATCTAACGTGTTTTAGTACTGGAATGTGACAAGTGAAAAGTTTCCTACTTGGCTTCATTTGACAGGTTACAGTCAAAATGCAGGTATACTAAAAATGTTGTATGAAATTTCCTCCAGGCTATGGGTCTAAGGCATGTATGAAATATAAATGAATTTCATATTTACACTTGAGTCTTATCCTCAAGATTATGTGTGTATAAATATTCCATAATTCCAAAAAAAATACAAAATCTGAAATGCTTCTTGTTCTAAGCATTTTTGATAAACAATACTTAACCTATATACAATTGTTTCCCCCACAACAAATAAACAAATTTAATAAGGTTAAAAACTTTCCAAAAATAAAATTTAAACATACTACAAAGCAAATAAATAACACATGAAATAATAAATTTTTTGGTCACTTAACAACTGGAAACTGTTTCATTTAACTTGCCCCTGGATCATAGATAAACTTCAAAATTATTTTCTTTTTTTTTTTTAAATGGCAAAATAATTTTATTTTATTTTTTTATTGGTTGTTCAAAACCCTACAAAGCTCTTGACATATCATATTTCATACATTAGCATACATTAGCTTCAAGTGAGTTATGAACTCCCTTTTTTAAACCAAGTAGAGATTGCAGAATCACATGGGTTACACATCCAATGTTGAGAGCCACAGCCGAAGGGGCTCCAGCAAACTTTCAGACTGCCAGCTGATGATTGGCTCACAGTGGCCCCAGCAACACCTAGCTGATTGGCTCCTCTGTGGAGATGCTCATTGGGCTGTATCCCTGCCCTTTCAGACCACGGAGCTGCTCATTGGAGGACTTTTTTGGCTCCGCCCATGCGACCCAGCCAATCGGCCTCAAGAGCAGGAGGATGGTGGGAGGAAGAGGTTGTTGGGTGTGTGTGGCTTGTGGGAAGCCGGTGGAGGCAGTTGGGCTCTGAGGGTTTTTTCCTGAGGAGCTGTTTTGTTTATCTTGTGTGGTTCTAAAAATAAAGTTAGTTTCTTTTGACAAGTGGCTCCTGAATTGTGCCCAGCCAGACTGCGGCAATCCACATTTTTACATAATACCATACTAGTAACTGTTGCATTCTGCTGCTTTTCCTTTCCTCTACAATCCCCCCTCCCCTCCACTATTTTGTTATTATTATTTTTTTAAAATTTTAATTTTAATTTTATATTATCATTATCATTTTTTAAAAAAAAATCATTTTCATTCTTTATTTTCTATTTTTTCTATTGTATTTCATTTCTTTTCAATTTTCTTATTTCCCATTCCTTGCATTCTACCTGCCTACTCTCATTCTCTTTAGTGACTTTTTCCCTTCCCTTCTAAAATCTTTCCTCCCAAGCATCAAATAAATTTATAAGAGTAAACAGTAACTCAGCAGTCAAACAGAACAAGAAGTAACATGAGCAGCATAAACAAGCAAGGAAGAAAAGGAGAACAAACAACGAAGAACACCCTAAATATTCAGGAGGACCAGGATTCATCAGAAAAGTGGTCATATAAAGAACTCAAGGAATACCTTAGACAGATGGAATGGAAACTTAAAGAAGATACGAGACAGAAAATCCAAACAGTAAAAGAAAACATTAAAAATGAATTACATAAACATATAAAAGAAAAGTTAAGCATCTTTATCAGTGGATAGAGATTATAAAAAAATCAAACAATAATTCTAGAAATGAAGGAAATGATAAACCAAATTAAGAACTCCATTGAGAGTATCACTAACAGAGTGGAGCAAGTAGAAGCCAGAACGTCAGATAATGAAGACAAAATATATCATCTTGAAACGAGTCCAGCCAACTCAGAAAGGCTGGCAAAAAAATCACAAGAAAAACATCCAAGAGATTTGGGATAACATAAATAAAACCACACTTACGAGTCATCAGGATAGAGGAAGGTACAGAGACTCAAACCAAGGGAATGAGAAAACTGCTGAATGAAATAATTACAGAAAACTTTCCAGAAATAAAAAAAGAAATGGATATACAAATTGTAGATGCATACAGGACAAGAGCACACAAAATCACAGTAGACGAATGCCAAGACACATTGTTATGAAGATATCCAATATACAGAACAAAGAGAAAATAATAAATCTACAAGAGAATGGAGGCAGAATACATTCAGTGGTAAACCAATAAGGTTAACAACGGATATTTGATCACAGATGCTGAAAGCGAGAAGATCCTGGAAAAACGTATTTCAAACACTGAAAGTCAATGGATGCCAACCAAGAATTATGTATCCAGCATAATTAACCATCAGGTACGACAATAAAATAAGAATCTTTCATGATAAACAAAAGTTAAAAGAATTTGAAGCCAGAAAACAAGCTTTACAAAGCGTCTTGAGAAAAACACTACACAAGAAAGAAATGAAAAACAACAACCAAAACCATCAGTGGGAAGTACCTTGGTAATGACAGAGGCAGGGTGAAAGCTTATCATGGAGAAACAAACTAAATTTAAAAAAAGATAAATAATCAAACATGGCTGGCAGTACAAACCATACATCAATAGTAACTCTGAATGTAAATGGCTTCAACTCTCCAATAAAGCGACATAGGCTGGTAACTTGGATTAAATAAACAAATCCAACAATATGTTGCCTCCTGGAGACACATCTGAAATGCAAAGACACACAGGCTGAAGGTGAAAGGTTGGGAAAAAATACACCATGCACACTTATCCTCATAAGCAAGCAGGGGTGGACATCCTCATATCAAATAAAATCGACTTCAAGACTAAGTTAATCAAAAGGGATAAGGAAGGACATTATATACTGTTAAAAGGAACCATTCACCAACAAGACATAACAATTATCAATATTTATGCACTAAATAATGGTGCTACGATGTTCATGAAACAAATTCTCCTCAAGCTCCAAAATGAAATAGACCTCAACACAATAATTATGGGTGACTTCAACACACATCTATCACCATTGGACAGATCCTCCAAACAAAAGTTGAATAAAGAAAGTATAGAACTCAATATCACAATCAATAACCAACATGTAACTGACATATATAGAATATATCAACCATCATCAAGTGGATATACTTTTTTCTCAGCAGCACATGGATCCTTCTCAAAAAAAGACCATATATGATGCCATAGGGCAACCCTCAGTAAATATAAAGGTGTGGAGATAATAACATGCATTTTATCTGATCATAATGGAATGAAACTGGAAATCAATGATAAAAGAAGGAAGGAAAAATTCTACATCACATGGAAAATAAACAATATGTTACTGAATGATCAATGGGTTACAGAAGACATAAAGGAGGAAATCAAAAAATTCTTAGAGAAAAATGTAATTATAGACACAACATATCGGAATCTATGGGACACAATGAAAGCAGTTTTAAGAGGGAAATTCATCGCCTGGAGGTCATTCCTGAAAAAAAAAGGAAAAACCAACAAATAAGTGAGCTCACACTTCATCTCAAAGCCCTAGAAAAGGAAGAGCAAAACAACAGCAAATTTAGCAGAAGGCAAGAAATTATTAAAATCAGAGTGGAAATCAAGGAAATTGAAACAAAAGAAACTATTGAAAAAATTAACAAAACTAAAAGTTGGTTCTTCGAAAAAATAAATAAGATCAACAGACCCTTAGCCATGCTAAAGACGAAAAGAAGAGAAAGAACTCAAATTACTAACATATGGGATGAAAAAGGCAACATCACAACAGATGCTACAGAAATACAGAAGACAATTAGAAATTATTTTGAAAACCATTATTCCAATAAAATAGAAAATAGTGAAGACATCGATAAATTTCTTAAGTCATATGATTTGCCCAAACTGAGTCAGGAGGATACACACAATTTAAACCGACCAATATCAATGGATGAAATAGAAGAAGCAATCAAAAGACTACCAACCAAGAAAAGCCCAGGAACGGATGGCTATACAGCGGAGTTTTACAAAACCTTTAAAGAAGAATTAATACCAATACTTTTCAAGTTATTTCAGGAAATAGAAAAAGAGGGAGCTCTGCCAAATTCATTTTATGAGGCCAACATCACCCTAATTCCAAAACCAGAAAAAGACACCTCAAAGAAAGAGAACTACTGACCAATATATCTGATTAACCTAGATGCAAGAATCCTCAATAAAAATCTGCCTAATCGAATACAAAGGCACATCAAAAAAATTGTTCACCAGGATCAAGTAGGATTCATCCCTGGTATGCAACGATGGTTCAATATACGAAAATCAATAAATGTTATTCATCACATCAATAGACTTAAAGATAAGAACCATATGATCATCTCGATAGATGCAGAAAAAGCATTTGACAAAGTACAGCATCCCTTTATGTTCAAAACATTAGAAAAATAGGGATAACAGGAACTAACCTCGACATTGTAAAAGCTATCTATGCTAAGTCTCAGGCTAGCATCATTATGAATGGAGAAAAATTGAAGGCATTCCCTCTAAAATCTGGAACAAGACAGGGATGCCCTCTGTCACCACTTCTATTCAATATAGTTCTCAAAACACTGGCCAGAGCAATTAGACAGACGAAAGAAATCAAAGGCATAAAAATAGGAAAATAAGAACGAAAATTATCACTATTTCTTGTGACATGATTCTATACATAGAGGACCCAAAAGGGTCTACAAAAGAACTACTAGAACTAATAAATGAATTCAGCAAAGTGGCAGGATATACAATCAAAACGCATAAATCAAAGGCATTTCTGTATATCAGCGACAAACCTCCTGAAACAGAAATGAGGAAAAACACTCCATTCACAATACCCTCAAAAAAATTAAATACTTGAAAATCAACCAAACAAAAAAGGTGAAAGACTTATACAATGAAAACTACAGAACCCTAAAAAGAGAAGTAGAAGAAGATCTTAGAAGATGGAAAAATATACCCTGTTCCTGGATAGGCAGAACTAACATCATCAAAATGGCAAAATTACCAAAAGTTTTCTATAGGTTCAATGCAATGCCAATCAAAATCCCAATGGCATTTCTTGTAGAAATAGATAAAGCAATCATGGAATTCATATGGAAAAATATAAGACCCAGAATAGCAAAAGCAATTCTAGCAGGAAGTGTGAATCAGGCGGTATAGCGATACCGGACTTAAAACTATACTACAGAGCAATATTAACAAAAACAGCATGGCACTGGTACCAAAACTGGCAGGTTGACCAATGGTACAGAATAGAGGACACAAAGACTAATTCACAAAGATACAACTATGCTATATTTGATAAAGGAGCTAAAAGCATGCAATGGAGGAAATATAGCATCTTCAACAAATGGTGTTGTAAAAAATGGAAATCCATATGCAACAAAATGAAACCGAATCCCCTCCTCTTGCCATGCACAAAAGTTAACTCAAAGTGGATCAAGGAGCTAGATATCAAATAAGAGACTCTGCATCTGATACAAGAAAAAGTTGGCTCCGATCTACATAATGTGGGGCCGGGCTCCAAATTCCTTAACAGGACACCCATAGCAGAAGAGTTAATAACAAGAATCATCAAATGGGACTTACTTAAACTGAAAAGTTTTTTCTCATCAGGATAAAAAATGAGAGAGGTAAATAGGGAGCCTAAATTATGGGAACAAATTTTTACTCCTTACACTTCAGATAGAGCCCTAATATCCAGAGTATACCAAGAACTCAAAAAATTAGACAATAAGATGATAAATAACCCAATCAAAAAATGGGCCATGGACCTGAACCGACACTACACAGAGGAGGACATACAATCAATCAGTAAGTAAATGAAAAAATGCTCACCATCTCTAGCAGTCAGAGAAATGCAAATTAAAATCACCCTAAGAAACCATCCTACTCTAGTAAGATTGGCAGCCATTATGAAGTCAAACAACAAGTGCTGGCGAGGATGTGGAGAATAGGGTACTCTTGTACATTGCTGGTGGGACTGCAAACTGTTGTGGCAAATTTGAAAAGCAGTATGGAGAATCCTGGGAAAGCTGGGAATGGAACCACCATTTGACCCAGCTATTGCCCTTCTCAGACTATTCCCTGAAGACCTTAAAAGAGCATATTACAGGGATACTGCCACATTGATGTTCATAGCAGCACTATTCAAAATTGCTAGACTGTGGAACCAACCCAGATGCCCTTCAGTAGATGAATGGATAAAAAAATGTGGCATTTATACACCATTGAGTATTATGCATCATTAAAAAATGACAAAATCATTGAATTTGCAGGGAAATGGATGGCACTAGAGCAGATTATGCTTAGTGAAGCTAGCCAAACCCTAAAAAACAAATAAAAATGTCTTCTTTGATATAATGAGAGCAACTAATAACAGAGCAGGGAGGAAGAGCAGGAAGAAAAGATCAACATTAAACAGAGACATGAGGTGGGGGTCGGAAAGAGAGAGATAAAGGAAATTGCATGGTAATGGAGGGAGACCCTCATTGTTACACAAAATTACATATAAGAGGTTGTGAGGGGAATGGGAAAATTAACAAAGATATAAATGTATTACAGTGGATGGGGTAGAGAGAGAAGATGGGAGGGGAGTGGGGATACTAGAGGATAGAAAATGTAGCAGAATACAACAGTTACTAATAGGGCATTATAAAAATGCAGATGTGTAACACATATGATTCTGCAATCCGTATTTGGGATAAAAATGGGAGTTCATAACCCACTTGAATCTAATGTATGAAATATAATATGTCAAGAGCTTTGTAATGTTTTGAACACCCAATTAAAAAAATAAAAAAATAATATGAAATAAAATAATTGAAAAAAAAAACACACATGGAGAAATATTTCACTCTCTTCCAGAACAATGCCTTGACATTACCCTCGCCCCAAGTAATACATCATTAGAGGAGAAGAGTTAGAAAATCTGGGAATACATAGCTGGAATTTAATATGCTCAAAAGTTCACAACATTGGAGGTGGTAGAGTAGTTTACTAAAGTAAGGGACAGGGTAAACACTCCACAAATATGGAGCTCTGCTGGCCTAAAGACTTCTTCAGAAACTGCCACTGAGGGTGGGCACTTGAAATATATGTTGTTGTCAGGAGCTTTAGATTCCTTTGTAATGAGAGCATCAAAGCTGGGTCTGCATCTATGTGACCTGGAGGACATGGTTTCTTATGTTCCAATGAACATGAGTCAGCAGTGCTGAATTAAATCTTTGTAGGTAAACTGTGGTCACTGGGGGCTAAGTGTCTCCCCGTGTGGACTGTGAAGCCATTTGGTCATCCTCCACATTTTGTGGTGTTTCTTGCTGCTGCACTGGTAGTTTGGTATTTGCTTCACAAAATACAAGGAGTCCACCTGGGACAAAGTGTTGGAGGGAGTTTCTCACGTGTGGTGGATCAGGGTCTGCAGGAGAATGCACCCACCAAGGTTCTATCCCAAATAGCTTGCCTCTTGACCATAGCAACGTGATTCTGAACATTGCCCTAAAACCTCTACAAATAAAAATACGCCTTTACATATAAGGGTCTGCTCGCTGCACCATGTCAGTCACAAGCAATTTGGAAGCCAATGGAAGATCCACATGGCTCCACCACAGATGATTTATCACACACCTGCCGACTGCAGCTCTATGCCCACTACTCAGCAGGCTCCAAATTACTGGCATCTCTGCTCTACACCATTTTCTGGAAACCCAGTCCATCAGGCACTGTCTGGTATACTCATAGTCAGCAACAGGATATCCAAAGGTTCTCCAGTGCCACCTGGTCATGGAAATTTAAAAAAATTTCACGGTATTTATCTAGCCATTTTTCAAGGATGAAGTTGAAGGCACTGTGGGTTTCACTTCATTCAGGAACCATTAAATGGTGAGGATGCTCATTTCAATGAAAGCTCTGGAGAACTCTCATAAGCATGGCTTCCTAAAGAGTGGCCAATGATCACATGATGCTAGGCACATTGAGGTCTACAATGTGAGGTCCATGTGTGTTTTGACTCTCAACTATGGCTGCCAAGTCTTTCAGAATAAAATTATGTGATACCCTGGCTGAGATTCCAAGTGCTCTGTGCAAAGCCAACCTGGGCCTAGATCTCAGTTTCCAAGGGCAAATCTCATGCGTGGCCTCCTAAAATCCCAACTCAATTCATGGCAATACTTCTCTGAGGTCAGTACCTCAACTCAGTATCTAAGGGGAATCACACCAGAGTTCAAGCCCAGGTGGACCCAGTCGTCACTTCCAACCACCACCCAAATGACCACAATTAAAACCAAAACACTCCCACATGACCCACATTTTCTTCCATATAGACACTCATCATAACTTCTGGCTGGAGGTTTCCATAAGGGGCTCCGCCCAAGCCAGTGTCAAAAATAAGCTCCCTTGCCCCTTAATTTGACTAAACTGAGGGTGGCTGTACACACTTCCTGTGAACAAGATGTGATCAAATAGGTCTGCCATTAATACTACTCCGCTTCTCCAATTTGAGGACTACTGACTGTGGGTTTTAGATTCTTTATGTGAACTGGAGTCATGATAAAACCCAAGCACCTATGGGATAGAATCTGCAGGGCTTTGAGGAACTCATTTGAGACAAAGGATCTCTATTCTCACTTGATGGAGGTCACGAACCTTACAGAGGAAGACGAGAGACTTCATCCACAATGACTGCTCTTTTTGCCACTTTGGTTTTGGATGTACACATGGAATCTTTCTTTAGATCCATCAGGTGATGAGAAACTAAGCAACAGCCTCACACAGGGCCAATGGTCTGAATGAGACACATCTTTTTCAAAGCAATTAAGCAAAGAGCCACAGGTGATGCCCATTCATTTCCATTTGAAAACTCTTTTCTTCAGGCTTCACAAAGGGGTGGCCTAAGGCAAAGACCTTCCTGACATTTAGGGCAACAGAACAATAGGTAACCAAAAGGCCCAAAGCAGGGTTTCTCCACTGAGTCTTTAATGGTCATAGTGATTTCTGAGTTTTCTGTGATGCTCGCCATTCCCTTCAGCTATCCAGTACATGGCCATGTCACAGAGCTTGGAGTTGGTATATATCTTGCACAAAAAACCATGAGCCTATTCTAGAGAGTGGCCAGAATTCAGGAACAAAAGTGGAACTTAGGAAGATAGCAGGTGTAGCCAATTGATAAGGCAAGCCGCAGTCCATTCATAAATTTTGCAGGATGAATTCTGGGAAGCTTTCTACTAAACAGGACATATCCATTGATCCAATATCTTTTCTAATGTCTACAACCATAGATAACAGTGGGATACACAGACATAGAAACACTCGCCTTGCCAAACGACTTACTAGAAACAGTTCACTCCAAACCAAACAAACCGACTTCCCTGCCTATTTTCAGAACATGAGACAAAACCACAAAACCACAACCAAACCTACAAAGGCACCTCCTTCTGCCAAGTAGGTCTTTGACTATCTTGAGTGTCCTCTGACTTATGGGCCATACTATGTTCCCCCGAAATGGCCACTCCTGTCTCAGATTTGGACTCCATGGCCAACTCTATTTAATTGTCAGGAGCCAGCTGTGAGCCACTACCTGTTTTCTCAGGAAAGGCCCCTCTTCAGAGATTTCCTGCCATTTGGCCATCCTCACATGAGTAGGTACCAAGAAAGACTGACTCTGTCCTTGGTAAATCCAAACAAATGAGACCACTCGGACTGGAACTGGCCCTGGCTTTTGCCTGAATTCCTGGATCCCAAGATCAGAGAGTTCCATCACCAAGGAAGTGAGGTGAGGTCACTTCTTTCAGAAATTGAAAAATCTGTGGAAAGCAACCCTGGGCCTAGATCTCAGTTCCAAGGGTGACTCTTATGCGTGGCCTCCTAAAATCCCAACAAAATTCAATGCAATACTTCTCTAAGGTCAGTTCCACAACTCAGTCTCTAAGGGGAATCACACCAGAGTTCAAGCCCAGGTGGACCCAGTCATTTCTTCCAACCGCCACACAAATGACCAAAATTAAAACGAAAAGACTCCCACATGGCCCTCATCTTCTTACATATTGTCATTCATCACAATGTCTGGCTGAAGATTTTCATGAGGGGCGAAGCCCAAGAAAGTGTCCAAAATAAGCTCACTTGCCCCTCATTTGCCTAAAGTCAGGGTGGCCTGGACACCCTTCCTGTGAACCAGGAGTGATCAAATAAGCCTGTCATTAATAATGCTCTGTTTCTCCAATTTGAGGCCTACTAATTTTCAGGTATAGATTCTTTGTGATTTGGAGTCATGCGAAACCCCAAGCACCTCTGCAGGGCTTTGAGGAACTCTTTTGACCCAAAGAATCAATTTTCTCACTTGACAGAGGTCAGGAACCTAAAAGAGGAAGGCAAGAGACTTCATTCACAATGACTGATCTTTTTGCCATTATGGTTTTTGATGCACACATGGGATCATTCTTTAGATCCATCAGGTGCTGAGATTGTAAGACACAGACACACACAGGCCAAGAGGCTAATTCAGCCACATCCCTTTCCAAAGCAATTAAGCAAAGAGCCACAGGTGATGCCCATTCATTTCCATTTGAAAACTCTTTCTTCAGGCTTCACAAAGGGGTGGCCTGAGACCAAGTCTTTCCTGACATTCAGTGCAACAGAACAATAGGTAAGCAAAAGGCCCAAAGCGGGGTTTTTCCACTGAGACATTTCTGTTCACACTGATATCTGAGTTTTCTGAAAGGCTGGCCATTCTCTTCCGCTATCCAGTACATGGCCATGTCACAGAGCTTGTAGTGGTGCATATCTTGGACACAAAACCATGAGCCTATTCTGGAGAGTGGCCAGAATTCAGGAAGAAAACAGGAACTTAGGAAGATAGAATGTGTTGCCTCTCGATAAGACAAGCTGCAGTCCATTCATAAATTGGGCAGGATGAATTATGGGAAGATTTATAGTAGACTGGACACATCCATTAATGCTTTCTCTTTTCTAATGTCTACAACAATGGACACAGTGGGATACACAGACATAGAAACACTCGCCTGGTCAAACGACTTACTAAAAACAATCCACTCCAAACCAAACAAACCAACTTTCCTACCTATTCTCAGAACATGGCCTGACCTCTCTCAGATCTGGTTTCCTTGGCCAACTCTGTGAAGTTGTCAAGAAAAAGGGGTGAGCCACTACCTGCTTCTTCTGGAAAGGTCCCTCTTCAGAGCTCTCCTGGCATTTGGCCATCCTCACATCGGTAGGTACCAAGAAAGACTGACTCTGTCCTTCGTAAATCCAAACAAGTGAGTCCACTGGGACTGGGGCTGCCTCGGGGTGCCTGGATTCTTGGATACAAAGTTCAGAGAGTTCCATCACCAAGGAAATGAGGTATATCACTTTCTTTGGAACTGAATGAGGTCACTGCCTTGGCAACCACTTTGTTCTAACAGTTGCTTCCAAGTGTCCCATGAGATGGAGGCTGCCCCTACTTCCTGTGACACTTTCACAAGGTAGAATGGTATGTCAACCATAGGCACCCAGCAGCAGCTCTCCACACAGGCCTGGTTTGGTCCATCTTCTCTACAATAAAAAGAGAGAGGCTGATTCAGACACATCCCTTCATCCTGACCAGGTTGTTTGCCATGGAAGATGACTTTTGCTCTCTCAGGTCCTTCATAGCTGCCTACATCTTCTCCAGGTATCATTTCTGAATGGACCTTTGAGGTTCTCAGCAGGTGGAATGTCCCCTACTTTCCTGTATTGTAAGAACGACTCTATCCCTGCTCTTCTGTAAAATGAGATTGAGGAAACAGTGTATGTTTAGGCTTAATAACAGGTTCGATTTGGGTTAGCAATCATTCTGTGTGATAAATAATGGTATTGGGAACCTCCGATATGTACAAGAATATCGAGGTGAAATATAAGTATGAAAACAAAAATCTAGGTATGATTTGAAGCCCAGAAGGGCATTGGGCCCTTAATTGGGATACTTAGTTTTGAATTATATTCTGCAAAGATGTCTCAGACAATTTGATATACAATGGCATAGGACCTTGTACCTTGGATGTTTGAATGTAGAAGAGAACATCCAATCCAAAGGGATAGTCAGTAGAATTAGGAAGATAGTCGGTAGGTTTAGGAAGAAGAGTGAGTGTAGGATTGGGACTAAAAATTCTTTAGCTATAGGGTTTCGGATAGAGAGTGAATGTAAATGTCAGCACATATTAAGAGTCAGACACTATGATGAAATTGGGAAAATATGTAGAAAAGCAGATATCAATAGAGACATTATGAAATCAGGCAAAGTATTAAGTGAGTGATAGGAGTAGACATTTTCACCAGGGTTGAGTTTGAATATATAATCTTAGGAAGAAACAAATATGTAGTAACCAATAGGATTGACATTTGAGAGCATTAGGCAACCTGGACAAGGATGTTTGTAGTAATCCATGATCGCTTTCCATTTAGTCTTTGGTACAATCATAAGTGTGACCTTTACATTTTTTGTCCAGAATATTACTGTGATAAAATCTATATGTAGATCAGGTGACATGAGTATTTCTACCACCATTTCTGGGAGCAATATACTGAAGACATAAAATTTGTATTGGGGGTACAAAGAGGTGTACCCTGTGTCCATGAATATAGAGATTAAGCATGAATACACCATACTGTGAATAAATAATATAACTGGTTCCAACTTTAAATAATGGATTGAATTGATATCTGAAAATATACAATAAATCTTATATTGATATATATTCATTCATTCCAACCAGTTATACATCTAATGGTAATATTAGTGTTTTGATTTATCATGAAGAGTGTGTGAAGTTTGCTTCAAAAGTGATTATGGAAATCGAAAATAATGTGTTCGGAAAGAATTCTCATGCAATGACCAGTCAAGAAATATGGAGGAATACATGTGTTTTGAAGCAGGAAGTGATTGAAAGTGAAACAAATGCCTATATATTTGCTAAATTGTTTATGAAATATATATCCTATGATGTGCATAAACTGATGAAATTGTAATGTACCAGTTTTGAATAAAAATTAACGTAAAAATACACATCATGTCCCATTGGAATCTACTTGCATTGATGTTAAACTTGGTCAGTTACTGTAGAAATATTAGGATTCGCGTGACTCATTCACCGAAGTTAGTTTTCTTTTTTTTTTAATTTTTTATGGTTGTTCTAAACATTATTTATTTCTTGATATATCATATTTCACACTTTGATTCAAGTGGGTTATGAACTCCCATTTTTACCCCGTATACAGATTGCAGAATCACATCAGTTACACATCAATTGATTGACACATTGCCATACTAGTGTCTATTGTATTCTGCTGCCTTTCCTATCCTCTACTATCCCTCCTCCCCTCCGCTCTCTTCCCCTCTCCTCTCTCTACCCCCTCTACTGTAATAAATTTCTCCCTTTTGTATTATTTTTCCCATTCCCCTCACATCCTCTTTTATGTAATTTTGTATAACCCTGAGGGTCTACTTCCATTTCCATGCAATTTCCCTTCTCTCTCCCTTTCTCTCCCACCTCTCATTTCTATTTAATATTAATCTTCTTCTCATGCTCTTCATCCCTACTCTGTTCGTAGTTACTCTCCTTTTATCAAAGAAGGCATTTGGCATTTGTTTTTTAGGGATTGGCTAGCTTCACTTTGCATAATCTGCTCTAATGCCATCTATTTTCCTGCAAATTCTATGGTTTTGTCATTTTTTAAAGCAGAGTAATACTCCATTGTGTATAAGTGCCACATTTTTTTATCCATTCTTCTATTGAACAGCATCTAGGTTGGTTCCACAGTCTTGCTATTGTGAATTGTGCTGCTATGAACATCAATGTAGCAGTGTCCCTGTAGCATGCTCTTTTAGGGTCTTTAGGGAATAGACCGAGAAGAGGAATAGCTGGGTCAAATGGTAGTTCCATTCACAGCTTTCCAAGAAATCTCCATACTGCTTTCCAAATTGGCTCTACCAATTAGCAGTGCCTCCAATAATGTACAAGTGTACCTGTTTCTCCACATCCTCACCAGCACTTGTTGTTGTTTGACTTCATAATGGCTGCCAATCTTACTGGAATGAGATGGTATCTTAGGGTGGTTTTGATTTGCATTTCTCTGACTGCTGGGGATGGTGAGCATTTTTTCATGTACTTGTTTTTTGATTGTATGTACTTCTCTGAGAAGTGTCTGTTCTCGTTCTTGGCCCATTTGTTTATTGGGTTATTTGTTATCTTATTGTCTATTTTTTTTTTTGAGTTCTTTGTATACTCTGAATATTAGGGCTCTATCTGAAGTGTGAGGAGTAAAGATTTGTTCCCAGGATTTAGGCTCCCTATTTACCTCTCTTATTGTTCCTTTTGCTGATAAAAAAATTTTAGTTTGATATATTTGTTGATTCTAGTTATTAACTCTTGTGCTATGGGTGTCATATTCAGGAATTTGGAGCCCGACCCCACAGTATGTAAATCGTAGCCAACTTTTTCTTCTATCAGACGCCATGTCTCTGATTTGATATCAAGCTCCTTGATCCATTTTGAGTTAACTTTTGTGCATGGCGAGAGAAAGGGATTCAGTTTCATTTTGTTACATATGGATTCCAAGTTTTCCCAGCACCATTTTTTGCAGATGCTATTTTCCTTCATTGCATGCTTTTAGCCCCTCCATCAAATATAAGATAGTTGTAGTTTCCTGGCTTGGTTTCTGTGTCCTCTATTCTGAACCATTGGTCCACCCGCCTGTTTTGGTACCAGTACCATGGTATTTTTGTTACTATTTTTCTGTAGTATAGTTTGAAGTCTGGTATCGCTATGCCGCCTGATTCACACTTCCTGCTTAGTGTTGTTTTTGTTATTCTGTGTCTTTTATTTTTCCATATGAATTTCATGATTGCTTTCTCTATTTCTAGAAAAAATTCCGTTTGGATTTTGATTGGCATTGCATTAAACCTATTGAGAACTTTTGGTAATATCACCATTTTGATGATATTAGTTCTGCCTATCCATGAACAGGATATATTTTTACATCTTCTAAGATCTTCTTCTATTTCTCTCTTTAGGGTTCTGTAGTTTTCATTGTATAAGACTTTCACATCTTTTGTTAGGTTGATTCCTAATTATTATTATTTTTTTTTAGGATATTGTGTATGGAGTGGTTGTCCTCATTTCTATTTCAGAGGATTTGTCGCTGATATGCAGGAATGCCTTTGATTTATGCATGTTGATTTTATATCCTGCCACTTTGCTGAATTCATTTATTAGCTCTATTAGTTTCTTTGTAGACCCTTTTGGGACTGCTAGACATAGAATCATGTGATCTGATAATTTAAGTTCTTCTTTTCCAATTTTTACGCCTTTTATTTCTTTCGTCTGTCTAAATGCTCTGGCTAGTGTTTCGAGAACAATGTTGAACAGAAGTGGTGAGAGAGGGCATCCCTGTCTTGTTCCAGATTTTAGAGAGAATACCTTCAATTTTTCTCCATTCAGAATGATGCTAGCCTGAGGCTTAGCATAGATTGCTTTTACAATATTGAGGTATGTTCCTCTTATCACTAGTTTTTCTAGAGTGTTGAACATAACAGAGTGCTGTACTTTATTGAATGCTTTTTTTTGCATCTACCGAGATGATCATATGGTTCTTATTTTTAAGTCTATTGATGTGGTGAATAACATTTATTGATTTCCGTATATTGAACCAGCCTTGCATCACACGGATGAATCCTACTTGATCAGGATTCACAATTTTTTTGATATGTTTTTGTATCCAATTCGCCAGAATTTTATTGAGGATTTTTTCATGTAGGTTCATTAGAGATATTGGTCTGTAGTTTTCTTTCTTTGAAGTGTCTTTGTCTGGTGTAAGAATCAGGGTGATCTTGGCCTCGTAGAATGAATTTGGAAGATCTCCCTCTTTTTCAATTTCCTGAAACACCTTGAAAAATATTGGTATTTGTTCCTCTTTAAAGGTTTTGTTAAACTCTGCTGTATACCCATACGGTCCTGGGCTTTTCTAAGTTGGTAGTGGATTGATGGTTTCTTCTATTTCCTCAATTGATATTGGTCTGTTTATGTTGTCTATATCCTCCTGACTCAATATGGGCAGATCATATGACTTAAGAAATTTATCGATGCCTTCACTGTCTTCTATTTGTTTGGAGTATAAGGATTCAAAATAATTTCTGATTATCTTCTGTATTTCAGAAATATCTGTTGTGATATTTTCTTTTTTAATCCCTTATGCTAGTAATTTGAGTTCTCTCTTCTTCTCTTTCATAGCATGGCTAAGGGTCTGTCAATTTTATTTATTTTTTCAAAGAACCAACTTCTACTTTTGTCAAGTTTTTTCAATTGTTTCTTTTGTTTCAATTTCATTAATTTCAGCTTTGATTTTAATTATTTCTTGCCTTCTACTTCTTTTGCTGTTTCTTTCGTCTTCTTTTTCTAGGATTTTGAGATGAAGTATGAGATCATTTATTTGTTGGTTGTTTCTTTTTTTAAGGAATGAACTCCAAGCAATGAATTTTCCTGTTAGAACTGCTTTCAATGTTCCCATAGATTCCGATATGTTGTGTCTGTGTTTTCATTTATCTCTAAGAATTTTTAAATTTCCTCCTTGATGTTTTCTATAAGCCATTGATCACTCAGTAACCTATTGTTCATTCTCCAAGTGATGCATGATTTTTCCTTCCTTCTTTTATCATTGATTTTTAGTTTCATTCCATTATGATCAGATAATATTCATGGTATTATCTGTACTCCTTTATATTGTCTAAGAGTTGCCCTGTGACATAATATATGATCATTTTTTAGAAGGATACATGTGCTGCTGAGAAAAAAGGTAAGTGTTTGATGTTGGGTGTTATATTCTACATATCTCAAATAAGTCTAGGTTATTAATTGTGTTATTGAGTTCTATAGTTTCCTTAATCCTTATTCCTTGTTTGGAAGATCTGTCCAGTGGTGAGAGAGGTGTTTTCATGTCTCCCATGATTACTGTATTGTGGTGTATTAGACTCTTGAACTTGAGAAGAGTTTGTTTGATGAACATAGCTGCACCATTGTTTGGGGCATATATATTAATGATTGCTGTCTCTTGTTGGTGTATGGTTCCCTTGAGCAGTATGTAGTGTCTCTCTTTATCCCTTTTGATTAACTTTGGCTCAAAATCTATTTTATTTGATATGAGTATGGACTCTCCTGCTTGTTTCCGAAGTCCATATGAGTGATATGATTTTTCCCAAACTTTCACCGTCAGTCTATGTATGCATATTCCTATCAAATGCATCTCCTGTAGGCAGCATATTGTTGGGTCTTGTTTTTTGTTCAATTCTACTAGCCAGTGTGTCTTCATTGGTGAGTTTAAGCCATTAACATTTAGTGTTATTATTGAGATATGGGTTGTTCTTCCAGCCATATTTGTTTATTTATGTTACTAAACATGGTTTGTTTTCCTCTTTGATTATATTCCCCCCTTTAATGTCCTACCTCCCACTGTTGGTTTTCATTGTTATTTTCCATTTCCTCTTCCTGCAATGTTTTGCCGAGGATGTTTTGAAGAGATGGTTTTCTAGCTGCAAATTCTTTTCACTTTTGTTTATCGAGGAAGGTTTTAATTTCATCTTCCATACTGAAGCTTAATTTCGCTAGATACACAATTCTTGGTTGGAACCCATTTTCTTTCAGTGTTTGAAATATGTTATTCCAGGATCTTCTAGCTTTCAGAGTCTGTGTTGAAAGATCAGCTGTTATCCTGATTGGTTTACCCTTAAACGTAATCTGCTTCCTTTCTCTTGTAGCTTTTAAAATTCTCTCCTTTTTCTGTTTGTTGGGCATCTTCATTATAATGTGTCTAGTTGTGGCTCTCTTATGATTTTGCACATTCGGCGTTCTGTAGGCTTCTAGGACTTGGGATTCTGTTTTATTTATCAAGTCTGGGAAGTTTTCTCGTATTATTTCATTGAATAGGTTGCTCATTCCTTTGGTTTGGACCTCTATACCTTCCTGTATCCCAATGACTGTTAAGTTTGGCCTCTTTATGTTATCCCATATTTCTTGGATATTCTGCTCGTGGTTTCTTAACAGTCTTGCTGAGTGGTCTATGTTCTTTTCAAGTTGAAATACTTTGTCTTCATTGTCTGATGTTCTATGTTCTAAGTGTTCTACTCTCCTGGTAGTATTCTCAATTGAGTTTTTAAGTTGGATTATTCCTTCCTGCAATTCTAGGATTTCTGTTTGTTTGTTTTTACAACCTCTATCTCCCTATATAGTTGATCTTTTGCTTATTGGATTTGTTTATGTAATTCATTCTCGAAGTGATCTTTAATTGTCTGATTTTGTTGTCTAATGTCTTCCTTGAGACTCCAGATCATCTAAAGCATGAGTATCCTGAATTCTTTATCTGACATTCCATCTGATGCAGCTATTACCTCTTCTAAAGTTGTGTTGACCTGCATGGCTTGTGGTCCTTTCTTTCCTTGTCTTTTCATACTGCTCGCATTTCTCTCTGCTTGTTGAAACTGTTTTGTTTTGGGCAGTGGCTCTGCTCTGCCCCTATTCCTATTGGGGTGACCTAACAACCACGCTGGTGGGCCGCTGGGCTTGTACTGGGCGCGGGAGAAGGCTCTGCTTTGCCAGTACTCCAATAGGGGTGCCGTGTCTACCACACCAGCGGGTCGTTGGGCCTGTTCTGGGCATAGGCGGTGGCTCTGCTCTGCCCCTACTCCAATTGGGGTGACGTGACTACCACGCCTGCTGGTTGATGGGCCTGTTCCGGGCACGGGCGGCAGCTCTGCTCTGTCACTACTCCAATTGGGATGACATGACTACCACGCCTGCAGGTCGCTGGGCCTGTGCCGGGCATGGGCAGCGGCTCTGCTCTGCCCCTCTTGCTTGAAGACAAAGTGAGAGAGACTCGGGTGTTTGTGACTCACTTTTTTTACCAGGAGACCAACTGTTTCTGTCACCGCTGGTATCGATGAAGTTATCTCCTCCACCACTTTGTGATGACATCAGATCTCTAACATGTTGGTATCCCATGCGAATGGCAGCATTTCGTTCCCTTTGCCGGATGACCAAAGCAATGGGTGAGTCCTGACCAGCCCTCACAAGCCCCGTCTCAATCCTGTTGCCACTGCCTATGAAGGCTCGGTAGGTATTTACCTCCACAGTATTCAGCAAGACCTAGACCGAGAAGGAGTTTCCGCGGGTTCTTTAGCCCTGGGCCTGATCAGTTCCAGGAGCCAGAATTCGGCCGCTCTGGGCTTGGTGTATGTTCTGATAGGAACAGGCCTGAGTAATTTGTCTCCGAGACACCGGCGAATGGCAGCCTGAGATTACCTGTTCTATAGCTGAATGAGCTACTATGAGTTGAAAACAGGAATGGTGACGTCAGTTCTCCAAGATGGTGGCCCCTGGCTTCCTCTGTGGTCTGACTGGTGTGGAAAACCGAATTGGACCGCGTCCTTCCCTGGTCTCAAACCCAGAATTCAGCAATGAGCACAGTGATTGTACAGCTGGCAGGAGCCCACAGAATCCGCACCACTGAATATTTGTGTTGCTATCTCATTGTTTGCCAGCATGCGCCACAGACTCTAGCCGCAGGGCGATTTGCTGAATAAGCAGCATGACGCTCCATGCGGACAAATCACTCACGTTTGAGCCCCGTAGCTAATCCTCATGAGATGGAAATACTTCCACTAGGTTTTGGAGCACCCAAATTTTGCTGGAAATTCGTCATTCTCTTGCACAGTCATGCTGTATATGGGGTTGATGCACTCCTTTCGCTGCCATCATATGATCCCCTGAAGTTAGTTTTCAGTACTGGAAACGAATATGTATTTCAGGTGGATGAATATTTCTGAGAATAAACTTGTGAAAAGTTGATTATAAATCCACATACATAAATATGAATGAATTTAGCGAGTGTAAAATAAGACAAATACATTTCATATTTTGAAAAATCTGGAGAGTGAATACATATATATATATATATAGAGATAGATAGATAGATTGATAGATACACACACACAGAGAGACATTAAAAAGTAGCATTATGTATGCCAATTGAAATTCACCATGAAATATATATCATCCACAGATCCAAAAATACTCATTTTCCTGAACATCAATTTATGTTGTTCAACTAGAAAGCTGACGCATATGTTGAATTTTCAGTTCCAACAGCGTTTAGTAGGAGTGATCTTTTCTTACAGTTTGTATCTGCCAAGTCAGCCACCTCACAAAATGTATGTGTGATACCAGGTAGAATTCAATATGTGCATAAAAAAATACATGTGCTGAATAGACTACAGAGAAAGGGAGACAGTTATTCACATATTTGTTAACTTTTAAAACACATAAAGAACTGTTTCAATTAAAATTTGCTAGATTTATAGCACCTACCATTTATCATAGGAAAGGCAAGTCCAACTATACACCATGCCTCCTGTGAACCTCTTGTATTTCTATTTTGTTTGGGTTATTTTTCTCCATCATATTAAGATTAGAAGTAAAAGTCTAGAAGGGAATTTGTTAGTGTCAGGGATTCAGTATTTCGAATGGAAAATTGGAAAATGTATGCAATGTGTATGCAAATATGTGCTACACAAAAATCTTCCCACTCTCATTCAGAACAATGCCTTGGCATTACCTTCCCCCCATGTAAGACACAATTAGAGGAGAAGAGTTAGAAAATCTGTGAATACATACCTGTTATAGAAAATGCTCAGGAGTTCACAAATTTGGAGGTGGTAGAGGAGTTTTCAAAACTAAGGGACAGGGTAAACACTCCACAAACATGAAGCTCTGCTGGCCTAACATCTGGAGAAACTACCTCTGAGGGTGAGCACTTGAAATATATTTTGTTGTCAGGAGCATTAGCTTCCTTTGTAGTGAGACCATCAAAGCTGGGTCTGCATCTATGTGACATGGATGACATGGTTTCTTATTTTCCGATGAACATGAGGCAGCAGTGCTGAATTTTCTCTTTGTAGGTAAACTGTGGCCACTGAGGGCAAGTGTCTCCTCATCTGGACTGTGAAGCCATTTGGTCATCCTCCACTCTTTGTGGTGATTTTTGCTGTTGCACTAGGAGTGTGGTATTTGCTTCATGAAATAAAAAGAGTTCAACTGGGACACAGTGCTGTAGGGAGTTCTTTCAGTTGTGGTGGGTTGGGTTCTGTTGGAGAATGCACCAACCAGGCTTCTATCCCACATAGCTTGCCCCATTGACCATAGCAACCTGATTCTGAACATTGCCCTGAAACCTCTCCATATAACAAGATTCTTTTACATATAAGGGTCTACTGGCTGCAAAATGTCAGTCACAAGTTATTTGGACACCAATGGCAGATAAACATGGCCACACCAGAGATATTTTATCACACACCTGCCCACCATGGCTCTAGGAACACTACTCAGCAGGTTCCAACTTACTTGCATCTCTGTTATACACCATTTTCATGAAACCCAGTCAATAAAGGCAATGTCTTGTATTCTCATGATCAGCTAGAGGACATCCAAAGGTTCTCCTGTGACACCTAGTCTTGGGAATTTCAAAAAATTCATGGTATTCATCTAGCCATTATTCAAGGAAGAAGTTGTAGGCACTGTGGGTTTCAATTCATTCATTAACCATTAAATGTTGAGTAAGCTCATTTCAATGAAAGCTCTGGAGAACTCTCAGAGGCAAGGCTTCCCAAAGGGTGGCCAAAAGGTCACATGAAGCCAGGCCCATTGAGGTCTACAATGTGAGGTCCATGTGTGTTTTCACTCTCAACTATGGCTGCCAAGTCTTTCAGAATAAAATCATGTGATATCCTGGCTGAGATTCCCTTTGCTCTGTGGAAAGCCAACTTGGGCGTAGATCTCACTTTCCAAGGGCGACTCTCATGCATGGCCTTCTAAAAGCCCAACACAATCCATGGCAATACTTCTCTGAGGTCAATTACAGAATTCAGTGTCTATGTTGAATCACACAAGAGTTCAAGCCCAGGTGTACCCAGTCATCTCTTCCTACCGCCATACAAATGTTCACAGTTAAAACCAAAACACCCCAACATGGCCCTCATCTTCTTCCATGTAGACACTCATCATAACCTCCGGCTGGAGGTTTCCATGAGGTACACAGCCCACGTCCGTGTCCAAAATAAGCTCCCTTGCCCCTCATTTGCCTAACATCAGGGTTGACTGGACTGCCTTCTTGTGAAACAGAAGTGAAAAAATAGGCCTGGCGTTAATACTGCTCTACTTCTCCAACTTGAGGCCTACTGAGTGTTTGGTTTAGATTCTTTATGTAAATTCATATTTTTTGTTGTTGTACTTTAACTTTTTAATATGTTTTCATTTTTTAAATATTATTATTTTATTATTATTATTTTAAACTTTAATTTACATCTTTTAAATGATCATTATTTTTAAATTTTTTTCTTTCTTTCTTTCTTTTCTATTTTTTCTTTTGTCTTATCATTTCTTTTCAATTTTCTGATTTCCCCTTCCTCGAATTCTACCTGCCTACTCTCATTCTCTTTAGTGACTTCTTCCCTTTCCTTCTAATATCTTTTCTTCCAAGCATCAAATAAATTTATAAGAGTAAGCAGTAACTCAACAGTCAAACAGAGCAAGAAGTAACATGAGCAGCACAAAAAATCAAGGAAGAAAATAAGTACAAACAACGAAGGACAGCCAAAATATTCAGGAGGACCTATAGTCATCAGAAAAATGGTCATATAAAGAACTCAAGGAATACCTTAGACAGATGGAATTGAAACTTAAAGAGGATACGAGACAGCAAATCCAAACAGTGAAAGAACACATTGAAAATGAATTACATAAACAGATAAAAGAAGAAGTTATGCATCTTTATCAGGAGATAGAGATTATAAAAAAATCAAACAATAATTCTAGAAATGAAGGAAACGATAAACCAAATTAAAAAGTCAATTGAGAGTATCACTAACACTGTGGAGCAAGTAGAAGACAGAATGTCAGATAATGAAGACAAAATATATCATCTTGAAATGAATCTAGCCAACACAGAAAGGCTGGTAAAAAATCATGAGTAAAACATCCAAGAGATATGGGATAACATAAAAAAAAAATTAATGAGTCATCTGGATATGTACACAGATTCAAACCAAGGGAATTAGTAATCTATTGAATGAAATAATTACAGAAATATTTCCAGAAATACAAAGTAAATGGATATACAAATTGGACATGCTTACAGGACACGGAGCACACAAAATCACAGTAGACCAACACCAAGACACATTGTTATGAAGATATCCAATATACAAAACAAAGAGAAAATATTAAAAGCTCTAAGAGAAAGGAGGCAGATTACATTAAGGGGTAAACCAATAAGGTTGAGAATGGATTTTTCATCACAGTCGCTGAAATCGAGAAGATCCTGGAACAACGTATTTCAAACACTGAAAGACAATGAATGCCAACCAAGAATTCTGTATCCAGCAAAATTAAGCTGCAGGTATGATGATGAAATAAAAATATTTCATGATAAACAAAAGGTAAAAGAATTTGTAGCCAGAAAACCAGCATTGCAAAGCATCTTGAGCAAAACAATACACGAAGAAGAAATGAAAATCAACAACCAAAACCATCAGTGGGAAGTGCCTCAGTAATGACTGAGGGTGGGGGAAAAGCTAATCATGGAGAAACAAACTAAATTAAAAAAAAAAGATGAATCATCAATCATGAGCGGCAGTACAAACCATATATCAATAGTGACTCTAAATGTTAATGGCTTAAACTCTCCAATAACGCGACATAGGCTGGTAACTTGGATTAAAAATGAATCCAACAATATGTTGCCTCCAGGAGACACATCTGAATGGAAAAGACATACACAGGCTGAAGGTGCAAGTTTTGGAAAAAATATACCATGCAACGCTCCCCATAAGCAAGCAGGGGTGGCCATGCTCATATCGAATAAAATCGACTTCAAGACTAATTTAATCAAAAGGGATAAGAAAGGACATTATATACTGTTAAAAGGAACCATTCACCAACAAGACATAAAAATTATCAATATTTATGCACCAAATAATGGTGCTGCAATGTTCAAAAAACAAATTCACCTCAAGTTCCAGAATGAAATACACCACAACACAATAATTATGGGTGACTTCAACACACCTCTCTCACCATTGGACAGATCCTCCAAACAAAAGTGAATAAAGAAACTATAGAACTCAATATCACAATCAATAACCTAGACTTAACTGACATATATCGAATATATCAACCATCATCAAGTGGATATACTTTTTTCTCAGTAGCACATGGGTCCTTCTCAAAAATAGACCATATATTATGTCATAGGGCAACCCTCAGTAAATATACAGGGTTTGAGATAATACCATGAATTTTTTCTGATCATAATGGAATGAAACTGGAAACCAATGATAAAAAAAGGAAGGAAAAATCCTACATCACATGGAAAATGAACAATATGTTACTGAATGATCAGTGGGTTACAGAAGATATAAAGGAGGAAATCAAAAAATTCTTAGAGATACATAAAAATACAGACGCAATATATCAGAATCTGTGGGACACAATGAAAGCAGTTTTAAGAGGGAAATTCATCGCCTGGAGGTCATTCCTGAAAAAAAGTAAAAACGAACAAATAAATGAGCTCACACTTCAACTCAAAGCCCTAGAAAAGGAAGAGCAAAACAACAAAAAATGTAGCAGAAAGCAAGAAATAATTAAAATCAGAGCAGAAATCAACGAAATTGAAACAAAAGAAACTATTGAAAAAATTAACAAAACTAAAAGGTGGTTCTTCGAAAAAATAAATATGTTCGACAGACCCTTAGGCATGCTAATGAAGAGAAGAAGCGAGAGAACTCAAATTACTAACATATGGGATGAAAAAGGCAATATTACAACAGATGCTTCCGAAATACAGAAGACAATTTGAAATTATTTAGAAAACCTATATTCCAATAAAATAGAATATAGTGAAGACATCGATAAATTTCTTAAGTCATATGATATTCCCAGACTGAGTCAGAAGGATACACACAATTTAAACAGACCAATGTCAATGGATGAAACAGAAGAAGCAATCAAAAGACTACAAACCAAGAAAAGTCCAGGAACGGATGGCTATACAGCGGAGTTTTACAAAACATTTAAAGAAGATTTAATACCAATACTTTTCAAGTTATTTCAGCATAGAGAAAAAGAGGGAGCTCTTCCAAATTCATTCTATGAGGCCAACATCACGCTGATTCCGAAATCAGAAAAAGACACCTCAAAGAAAGAAAACTACAGACCAATATATCTGATGAACCTACATGCAAAAATCCTCAATAAAATTCTGGTGAATCGAATACAAAGGCACATCAAAAAAATTATGCACCATGATCAAGTAGGATTCATAGCTGGGATGCAAGGATGGTTCAATATACGGAAATCAATAAATGTTATTCACCACATCAATAGACTTAAAGATAAGAACCATATGATCATCTCGATAGAAGCAAAAAAAGCATTTGACAAAGTACAGCATCCCTTTATGTTCAAAACATTAGAAAAAATAGGGATAACAGGAAGTTACCTCGACATTGTAAAAGCTATCTATGCTAAGCCTCAGGCTAGCATCATTATGAATGGAGAAAAATTGAAGGCATTTCTTCTAAAATCTGGAACAAGACAGGGATGCCCTCTCTCACCACTTCTATTCCATATAGTTCTCGAAACACTGGCCAGAGCAATTAGACATACTAAAGAAATAAAAGGCATAAAAATAGGAAAATAAGAACGTAAATTATCACTATTTTCGGGTGACATTATTCTATACATAGAAGACACAAAAAGGTGTACAAAAACTACTAGAACTAAAAAATGAATGACCTGCGACCCACCGGCAGGTCAGGCCCAGAAACCTGCAGAGGGGCACAGCTGCCCCACCCACCTGCAAGGTAGGCGATACCGTGACCACTGACAAAACAGGCCCAGTGGCCCGTCTGACACATCACCCCGGTTGGGGGAGGGGCAGAGCCGCCACCAGCACCTGTTAGGTAGACAGACCTGCAAACGACAGACAGAACAGGCCTAGCGGCCAGCGGAGGTGCAGAGCCGCTGCTCACGCCTGCAAGGTAGGCGAACCTGTGACCACCGAAAGAACAGGCCCACCGAAAATAGAGGCACAGCAGCCTGCCGGCGTAGTAGGCACATTGTCCCAATTGGAGGAGGGGCAGAACCACCGCCAAAGCCTGCGAGGGAGACTTTGCAACTATACAAGAGCAATATAAATATATAGGGGGAAAATCAATAACACAACAGTTTCACCAAGCAGAAAGAAACGCGATCAGTATGAAAAGACAAGGAAAGAAAGGACCACAAGCAATGCAGGTCAACTCAACTTTAGAAGAGGCAATATCTGCAGCAGATGGAATGTCAGATAAAGAATTCAGGATATACATGCTTCAGATTATCTGGAGTCTCAAGGAAGACATTAGACAGCATAGTCAGACAATGAAAGACCACTTTGACCACTTCAAAAATGAATTACATAAACAAATACAAGAAGCAAAAGATCAATTATACAGGGAGATCAAGGTTATAAAAAACAAACAAACAGAAATCCTGGAAATGCAGGAAACAATAAACCAAATTAAAAACTCAATTGAGAATACTACCAGCAGAGTAGAACACTTAGAAGATAGAACATGAGAAAATGAAGACAAAGTATTTCAACTGGAGAAGAACATAGACAGCTCAGCAAAGCTGTTAAGAAACCATGAGCAGAACATTTAAGAAATATGGGATAACATAAAGAGACCAAACTTAAGAGTCATTGGGATACAGGAAGGTATAGAGTTCCAAACAAAAGGAATGAGCAATCTATTCAATGAAATAATACGAGAAAACTTCCCAGACTTGAAGAATGAGACAGAATCCCATATCCTAGAAGCCTACGGGACGCCGAATGTGCAAAATCATAAGAGATCCACACCTAGACACATTATAATGAAGATGCCCAACATACAGAATAAGGAGAGAATTTTAAAAGCTACAAGAGAAAGGAAGCAGATTACATTTAGGGGTAAACCAATCAGGATAACAGCTGATCTTTCAACACAGACTCTGAAAGCTAGAAGATCCTTGAATAACATATTTGAAACACTAAAAGAAAATGGGTTCCAACCAAGAATTGTGTATCGAGCAAAATTAAGCTTCACTATGGAAGATGAAATTAAAACCTTCCATGATAAACAAAAGTGAAAAGAATTTGAAGCTAGAAAACCATCTCTTCAAAACATCCTTGGCAAAACATTGCAGGAAGAGGAAATGGAAAATAACAATGAAAACCAACAGCGGGAGGGAGTACAGTAAAGAGGGGGAATAATCAAAGAGGAAAACAAACCATGTTTAGTAACATAAATAAACCAATATGACTGGAAGAACAACCCATATCTCAATAATAACCCTAAATGTTAATGGCTTAAACTCACGAATTAAGAGACACAGGCTAGTAGAATGGATCACAAAACAAGACCCAACAATATGCTGCCTTCAGGAGACGCATTTGATAGGAAAAGACATACATAGACTGAAGGTGAAAGGTTGGGAAAAATCATATCACTCTTATGGACTTCGGAAACAAGCACGAGTGTCCATACTCATATCAAATAAAATAGATTTCAAGCCAAAGTTAATCAAAAGGGATGAAGAGGGACACTACATACAGCTCAAGGGAACCATACACCAACAAGACATCACAATCATAAATATATATGCCCCAAAAAATGGTGCAGCTATGTTCATCAACCAAACTCTTCTCAAGTTCAAGAGTCTAATAGACCACCATACAATAATTATGGGAGACTTCAACACACCTCTCTCACCACTGGATAGATCTTACAAAGAAAAGTTGAATAAGGAATGTATAGAACTCAATAACATAATTAATAACCTAGACTTAATTGACATATATAGAATATACCACCCAAGATCAAGCAGTTACACTTTTTTCTCAGCAGCACTTGGATCCTTCTCAAAAATAGATCATATATTATGTCACAGGGCAACTCTTAGACAATATAAAGGAGTAGAGATAATACCATGCATCTTATCTGAATATAATGAAATGAAATTGAAAATCAACGATAAAAGAAGTAAGGAAAAATCATGCATCAATTGGAGAATGAAAAATAGGTTACTGAATGATAAATGGGTTATAGAAGACATCAAGGAGGATATTAAAAAATTCTTAGAGATAAATGAAAACACAGACACAACATATCGGAATCTATGGGACACATTGAAAGCAGTTCTAAGAGGAAAATTTATTGCTTGGAGTTCATTCCTTAAAAAAAGAAAAAAACCAACAAATAAATGATCTAATACTTCAACTCAATGTCCTAGAAAAAGAAGAGCAAAACAACAGCAAAAAAGTAGAAGACAAGAAATAATTAAAATCAGAGCAAAAATTAATGAAATTGAAACAAAAGAAACAATTGAAAAAATTGACAAAACTAAAAGTTGGTTCTTTGAAAAAATAAATAAAATTGACAGACCATTAGCCACGCTAATGAAGAGAAGAAGAGAGAGAACTCAAATTACTCGCATATGGGATGAAAAAGGCAATATTACAACAGACACTTCAGAAATACAGAAGATTATCAGAAATTATTTTGAATCCTTATACTCCAATAAATTAGAAGATAGTGAAGGCATCGATAAATTTCTTAAGTCATATGATTTGCCCAGATTGAGTTAGGAGGATATTGACAACCTAAACAGACAAATATCAACTGAGGAAATAAAGAAACCATCAAAAGACTACCAACTAAGAAAAGCCCAGTACCGGATGGGTATACAGCAGAGTTTTACAAAACCTTTAAAGAGGAACTAATACCAATACTTTTCAAGCTATTTCAGGAAAATGAAAAACAGGGAGAACTTCCAAATTCATTCTATGAGTCCAACATCACCCTGATTCCTAAACCAGACAAAGACACTCCAAAGAAAGAAAACTACAGACCAATATCTCTAATAAACCTAGATGCAAAAATGCTCAATAAACTTCTCGCGAACCGGATACAAAAACATATCAAAAAAATTGTGCACCATGATCAGGTAGGATTTATCCCTGGGATGCAAGGTTGGTTCAGTATACGAAAATCAATAAATGTTATTCACCACATCAATAGGCTTAAATATAAGAACCATATGATCATCTCGATAGATGCGGAAAAAGCATTCGACAAAGTACAGCATCCCTTTATGTTCAAAACTCTAGAAAAACTAGGGATAACAGGAACATACCTCAATATTGTAAAAGATATCTATGCTAAGCCTCAGCCTAGCATCATTCTGAATGGAGAAAAACTGAAGGCATTCCCTCTAAAATCTGGTACAAGACAGGCATGCCCTCTCTCACCACTTCTGTTCAACATAGTTCTCGAATCACTGGAGAGTGCAATTAGACAGACAAAAGAAATTAAAGGCATAAAAATAGGAAAAGAAGAAATCAAATTATCACTATTTGCAGATGACATGATTCTATACCTAGCAGACCCAAAAGGGTCTACAAAGAAACTATTAGAGCTAATAAATGAATTCAGCAAAGTGGCAGGATATAAAATCAACACGCATAAATCAAAGGCATTCCTGTATATCAGCGACAAATCCTCTAAAATACATATGAGGACAACCACCCCATTCACAATATCCTCAGAAAAAATAAAGTACTTGGGAATCAACCTAACAAAAGAGGTGTAAGACTTATACAATGAATACTACAGAACCCTAAAGAGAGAATTGAAGAAGATCTTAAAAGATGGAAAAATATACCCTGTTCATGGATAGGTAGAATTAACATCATCAAAATGGCGATATTAACAAAAGTTCTCAATAGGTTTAATGCAATGCCAATCAAAATCCCAATGGCATTTCTTGTAGAAATAGAGAAAGCAATCATGAAATTCATATGGAAAAATAAAAGACCCAGAATAGCAAAAACATTGCTAAGCAGGAAGTGTGAATCAGTCGGTATAGCTATACCAGACTTCAAACTATACTACAGAGCAATGGAAACAAAAACAGCATGGTACTGGTACCAAAACAGGCGGGTGGACCAATGGTACAGAATAGAGGACACAGAAACCAATCCACAAAACTACAACTATCTTATATTCGATAAAGGGGCTAAAAGCATGCAATGGAAGAAGGCTAGCATCTTCAACAAATGGTGTTGGGAAAACTGGAAATCCATATGCAACAAAATGAAACTGAATGCCTTTCTCTCACCATGCACAAAAGTTAACTCAAAGTGGACCAAGGAACTTGATATCAAATCAGAGACATGGCGTCTGATAAAAGAAAAAGTTGGCTATGATCTACATACTGTGGGGTCGGGATCCAAATTCCTAAATAGGACACCCATAGCACAACAGTTAATAACTAGAACCAACAAATGGGACTTACTCAAACTAAAAAGTTATTTTCTCAGCAAAAGAAACAATAAGAGAGGTAAATAGGTAGCCTACGTCCTGGGAACAAATCTTTACTCCTCACACTTCAGACAGAGCCCTAATATCCAGAATATACAAAGAACTAAAAAAATTAGACAATGAGATAACAAATAACCCAATCAACAAATGGGCCAAGGACCTGAACAGAAATTTCTCAGAGGAGGACATACAATCAATCAACAAGTATATGAAAAAATGCTCACCATCTCTAGCAGTCAGAGAAATGCAAATCAAAACCACCCTAAGATACCATCTCACTCCAGTAAGATTGGCAGCCATTAGGAAGTCAAACAACAACAAGTGCTGGCGAGGATGTCGGGAAAAGTGTACTCTTGTACATTACTGGTGGGACTGCAAATTGGTGCACCCAATTTGGAAAGCAGTATGGAGATTTCTTGGAAAGCTCAGGATGGAACCACCATTTGATCCAGCTATTCCCCTTCTCGGTCTATTCCCTAAAGACCTAAAAAGAGCACACTATAGGGCCACTGCTACATCCATGTTCATAGCAGCACAATTCACAATAGCAAGACTGTGGAACCAACATAGATGTCCTTCAATAAAAGAATGGATAAAAAAAATGTGGCATTTATACACAATGGAATATTACTCTGCATTAAGAAATGAAAAAATCATAGAATTTGGAGGGAAATGGATGGCATTAGAGCAGGTTATGCTAAGTGAAGCTAGCCAATCCCTTAAAAACAAATGCCAAATATCTTCTTTGATATAAGGAGAGTAACTAAGAACAGAGTAGGGACGAAGAGCATGAGAAGAAGATTAACATTAAACAGGGATGAGAGGTGGGAGGGAAAGGGAGAGAGAAGGAAAATTGCATGTAAATGGAAGGAGACCCTCAGGGGTATACAAAATTACATACAAGAGGAAGTGAGGGGAAAGGAGGAAAAATATAAGGGGGAGAAATGAATTACAGTAGAGGAGGTAGAGAGAGAAGAGGGGAGGGGAGGTGGGAGGGGGGATAGTAGAGGATAGGAAAGGCAACAGAATACAACAGTCACCAGAATGGCAATATGTAAATCAATGGTTGTGCAATTGATGTGATTCTGCATTCTGTATATGGGGTAAAAATGGGAGCTCATATCCCACTTGAATCAAAGTGTGAAATATGATATATCAAGAACTATGAAATGTTTTGAACAACCTACAATAAAATTAATTAAAAAAAAAAACCAGCATGGTACTGGTACCAAAACAGGCGGGTGGACCAATGGTACAGAATGGAGGACACAGAGATTAATCCAAAAAGCTACAACTATTTTATATTTGATAAAGGAGCTAAAAGCATGCAATGGAGGAAATATAGTATCTTCAACAAATGGTGTTGGGAAAAATGGAAATCCATGTGCAACAATATGAAACTGAATTCCTTTTTCTCGCCATGCACAAAAGTTAACTCATAGTGGATCAAGGTGCTAGATATCAAATCAGAGACTCTGTGTCTGATAGAAGAAAAAGTTGGCTCTGATCTACATATTATGGGGTCGGGCTCCAAATTCCTTTATATGACATCCATAGCACAAGAGTTAATAACAAGAATCAACAAATGGGACTACTTAAACTGAAAAGTTTTTTATCAGCAAGAGAAAGAATAAGAGAGGTAAATAAGGAGCATACATCATGGGAACAAATTTTTACTCCTCACACTTCAGATAGAGGCCTAATATCCAGAATATACAAAGAACTCAAAAAATTAGACAATAAGATAACAAATAACCCAATAAACAAATGGGTCAAGGACTTGAACAGACACTTCTCAGAGGAGGACATACAATCATTCATCAAGTACATAATAAAATGCTCACAATTTCTAGCAGTCAGAGAAATTCAAATCAAAATCACCCTAAGATACCATCTCACTCCAGTAAATTGGTAGCCATTATGAAGTCAAACAACAACAAGTGCTGGCAAGGATGTGGGGTAAAAGATACTCTTGTACATTGCTGGTGGGACTGTAAACTGGTGTGTCCAATTTGCAAAGCAGTATGGAGATTCCTGGGAAAGCTGTGAATGGAACCACAATTTGACTCAGCTATTGCCCTTCTCTGACTATTCCCTGAAGACCTTAAAAGAGAGTAATACAGGGATACTACCACATGGATTTTCATAGCAGTACAATTCACAATTGATACACTGTGGATCCAACCCAGATGCCCTTCAATAGATGAATGGATAAAAAAAATGTGGCATTTATACACTATGGAGTATTACGCAGCACTAAAAAATGACAAAATCATAAAATTTGCAGAAAAATGGATGGCACTGGAGCAGATTATGCTTAGTAAAGATAGCCAATCCCTAAAAAATAAATACCAAATATCTTCTTTGATATAATGAGAGCAACTAAGAACAGAGCAGGGAGCAATAGCAGGAAGAAAAGATTAACTTTAAACAGAGACATGAGGTGGGAGGGTAAGTGAGAGAAAAGGGAAATTGCATGGTAATGGAGGGAGACCCTCATTGTTACACAAAATTACATATTGTTGTGAGTGGAATGGGAAAATAAACATGGAGTGAAATAAATTACAGTAGATGGGGAAAAAAGAGAAGATCGGAAGGAAGGGGAGGGGAGATAGTAGAGTATAGGAAAGGTAGCAGAATACAACAGTAGCTAATAGGGCATTATGTAAAAATGTGGATGTGTAATCGATGTGATTCTGTAATCTCTATTTGGGCTAAAAATGGGAGTTCATAAGCCACTTGAATCTAATGTATGAAATATTATATGTCAAGAGATTTTTAATGTTTTGAGCAACCAATAAAAGAAAAAAAGTAGCAATATATATGCCAATCGAAATTCATCATGAAATATATATAATCCACAGATCGAAAAATATTCATTTTACTGAACATGGATTAATGTATAATGTTATTCAACTAGGAAGCTCACCCATAGGTTGAATTTTCAGTTCCAACAGCATTTAGGAGGAGTTATCCTTTCTCACAATTTGCATCTGCCAATTCAGTTACCTCACAAGTATGTACGTGTGGTACCAGGTAGAATTCTATATGTGCATATAAAAATACATGTGCTGAATTGGCTACAGAGAAAGGGAGACAGGAATTCACATATTTGTTAATTTTAAAAACACATGTAGAACTATTTCAACAAAAAAATGACTAGATTTATAACTCCTACACTATATAATGCAAAAGGCAATTGTAACAATACACCATGCCTCCTCTGAACTGCTTGTATTTCTATTCTGTTTGGGTTATTTTTCACCATCATATTAGAATTATTAGTCAGAGTATAGTAGGGTATGTGTTAGTTTCAGGGCTTCAGTATTTCAAATAGAAAATTGAAAAATGAATCGAATGTGTATGTAAATATGTGCTACACAAAAATCTTCCCACTCACATTCAGAACAATGCCTTGATATTACCTTGGCCCAAGTAAGACACAATTAGAGTAGAAAAGTGTGAAAATCTGTGAATACATATCTGGAATGGAATATGCTCGGGAGTTCACAACCTTGGTGGTGGTAGAGGAGTTTCCAAAAGTAAAGAACAGTGTAAACACTCCACAAACATGGAGCTCTGCTGGCCTAAGACTTCTTGGAAAACTGCCTCTGAGGTTGGGCACTTGAAATATATGTTGTTGTCATGAGCTTTAACTTCCTTTGTAGTGAGACCATCAAAATGGGTCTGCATCTATGTGACCTGGAAGACATGGTTTCTTATATTCCAATGACCATGAGGCAGCAGTGCTGAATTCTTTCTTTGTATGTAAACTGTGGCCACTGGAGGCTAAGTGTCTCCTCGTGTGGACTGTGAAGACATTTGGTCATCCTCCACTTTTCGTGGTGTTTCTTGCTGCTGCACTGGGTATTTGGTATTTGCTTCACCAAATACAAGGAGTTCTACTAGGATACAGTGCTGAAGGGAGTTCTGTCACGTGTGGTGGGTCAGGGTCTGCAGGAGAATGCACCAACCAGGCTTCTATCCCACACAGCTTGCCCCAATAACCATAGTAAACTGATTCTGAACATTGCCCTGAAACCTCTCCATATAAAAAATGCCTTTACATATAAGTGTCTGATTTCTGCACTATGTCAGTCATAATCCATTTGGAAGCCAATGGCCGATCCACATGGCCCCACCATGGTGTTTTATCACACACCTGCCCACCACTGCTCTAGGCCCACTACTCAGCAGGATACAAATTACTGGCATCTCTGTTCTACACCATTTTCATAAAACCCAGTAAAACAAAGCATTCTCTGGTATACACATGATCAACCACAGGACTTCCAAAGATTCTCCAGTGCCACCTGGTCATGGAAATTTCAAAAATTTCATGGTATTTATCTAGCCATTTTTCAAAGATTAAGTTGGAGGCACTGTGGGTTTCAAATCATTCAGGAACCATTAAGTGTTGAGAAAGCTCATTTCAATGAAAGCTCTGGAGAACACTCACAGGCAAGGCTTCTCAAAGAGTTGCCAAAAGGTCACATGAAGCCAGGCAAATTGAGGCCTACAATGTGAGGTCCATGTGTGTTTTGACTCTCAACTATACCTGCCAATCTTTCAGAATAAAATCATGTGATATCCTGGCTGAGGTTCCCATTGTTTTGTGGAAAGACACCCTGGGCCTAGATCTCAGTTTCCATGGGTGAGTCTCATGCATGGCCTTCTAAAATCCCAACACAATTCATGGCAATACTTCTCTGAGTTCAGTTCCAGAACTCAGTCTCTAAGGGGAATCACGCCAGAGTTCAAGCCCAGGTGGAACCAGTCATTCCTTCCAACCACCACAAAAATGACCACAATTAAAATCAAAACACTCCCACAGGACCCTCATCTTCTTCCATATAGACACTCATCATAACCTCTGGCTGGAGATTTCTAAGAGGGGCACAGCCTTAGAAAGTGTCCAAAATAAGCTCACTTGCCCCTCATTTGCCTAAAATCATGGTGGCCTGGACACTCCCCCTGTGAACCTGGAGTGATCAAATATTCCTGCTGTTAAAGTGTTCCGCTTCTCCAATTTGAGGCCTACTGGCTGTGAGGTATAGATTCTTTATGTGATTTGGAGTCATGAGAAAACCCAAGCACATATGGGCAAGCCTCTGCAGGGATTTGAAGAACTCATTTAATCCAAAGAATCCCTATTCTCACTTAATGGAGGTCAGGAACCTAAAACAAGAAGGCAAAAAAATTCATCCACAATGACTTCTCTTTTGGCCATTTCGGTTTGGGAAGCACATGGGATTTTCCTTTAGATCCATTGGGTGCTGAGAATCTAAGTCACAGCCTCACACAAGGACCAGAGACTGATTCAGACACATCCCATTCCAAAGCAATTAAGCAAAGAGCCACAGGTGAAGCCCATTCATTTCCATATGAAAACAGTTTTCTTCAGGCTTCACAAAGGTTTGGCATGAGGCAGAGACCTTCCTGACATTCAGGGTAATTGAAACACAAGTAAGCAAATGGCCCAAGAAGGGTTTCTTCACTGAGACTTTACTGGTCACACTGATATCTGAGTTTTCTGAGATGCTCTCAATCTCTTCAGCTATCCAGTACATGGCCATGTCACAGAGCCTTGTGGTGTTACATATCTGGGACACAAAACCATGAGCGTATTCTGTAGAGTGGCCAGAATTCACGAAGAAAACAGTAACTTAAGAAGACAGTAGGTGTTGCCCATCCATAAGGCAAAGTGAAGTCCATTAATCTATTGGGCAGTATTAATGTGGGGAAGCTTTCTACTAGAGAAAACAAATCCATTGATGCATTCTCTTTTCTAATGTCTACAACCACGGATACAGTGGGATACACAGACATAGAAACCCTCACAATGTCAAAGGACTTACTAGTAACAGTCCACTCCACACCAGAAAAAAACGCCTTTCCTACATATTCTCAGAACATGAGAAAAAAAACCACAAACTCACACCCACAACGGCAAAGCCACCTCCTTCCCCCAAGTAGGTCTGTGACTATCCAGAGTGTCTTCTGACTGGTGGGCCATATTATGTTCCCCCAAAATGGCCTGTCCTCTCTCAGATCTGGTCTCCTTGGCCAACTATGTGAAGTTGTCAGGAGACAGCGGTGAGCCACTACCTGCTTTCTCAGGGAAGGTGCCTCTTCAGAGCTCTGCTGGCAATTGGCCATCCTCACATCAGTAGGTACCAAGAAAGACTGACTCTGTCCTTGGAAAAAGCAAACAAGTTAGCCCAATGGGACTAGGACTGGGACTGGCTCTGGCTGCCTGCCTTCCTGGATCCCAAGTTCAGAGAATTCAATCACCAAGGAAGTGAGGAGAGGTCACTTCCTTCAGGAACTGAATGAGGTCACTGCCTTGAAAACCACTTTGTCCTAACAGTTGCTTCCAAGGGTCCCATGAGATGGAGGCTGCCCCAACATCCTCTGACACATTCAGAAGTTAGAATGGAATATCAACCTTAGGCACCCAGGTACAGATCTCCACACAGGCCTGGTTTCTTCCAACTTCTTTACAATAAGAAAAGAGAGGCTGACTTAGACCCATCAATTCATCCTGACCAGGTTGTTTGCCATGGAAGATTTCTATTGCTCTCTCAGGTCCTACATAGCTGCATAAATCTTCTCCAAGGATCATTTCTCCATGGATCTTTGAGGTTCTCAGAAGGTGGAAGATCACCTACATTCCTATATTGTAAGACCAACTCTGTCCCTGCTCTTCTGTAAGTTATATTGACGGAACAGTGTATGTTTAGGGTTAATAACATGTTTGATTTGGGTTACGAATCATTTTGCGAGATGAATAATGGTATTGGCAACCTTCGATATTTACAAGAGTATATAGGTGAAATATAAGTATGAAAGCAGAAAATTAGGAAAGATTTGAAGCCCAGAAGGGAATTGGACCCTTAAGTGGTATACTTAGCTTTGAGTTATGTGCTGCACAGTTGTCTCAGATAAATCAATATACAATGGCATAGGACCTTGTACCTTGGATGATTGAATGTTGAAGAGAACATCCAGTCAAAAAGCGATATTCAGTACGATGAGGAAGGTAGTCGTTAGGTTTAGAATGAAGAGTGAGTATAGGATTTGGACAAAAAGTTCTTTAGCAATAGGGTTTCGGTTAGAGAGTGAGTGTTAATGTCAGCACATGTGAAGAGTCAGTCACAATGATGAACTGGGGAAAATATGAGGGAAAGCAGATATCAATAAAGACATTAGGAAATCAAGCAAAGTACAAAGTGAGTGATAGGATTAGACATTTTCAACAGGCTTGAGGTTGAATATATAATCTTAGGAAGAAACAAATATGTAGTCACCAATAGGATTGACATTTGAGAGCATTAGGCAACCTGGACATAGATGTTTTTAGTAATCCATGCTCACTTTCCATTTAGGCTTTGGTACAATTGAAAGTGTGACCTTTGCTCTTTGTGTCCAGAATATTTCTGTGATAAAATGTATATGTATATCACGTGACATGAGTATTTCTAACACCATTTCCAGGAGCAATATTTTGAAGACATATAAATTTGTATTGGGATACAAATAGGTATACCCTCTGTCTATGAATATAGCAATAACGCATGAATAGACCATACTGGGAATAAATAATATAACTGGATCCACTTTAAATAATGGATTGAATGGATATCTGAAAATATATAAGAAATGTTATAATGATGCACAATCAATCATTCCAACCAGTTATATATCTAATGGTCATCTTAGGGTTATGTTTTATCATGAAGGATGTGTGAGTTTTGCTTAAAAATTGATCATGGAAATTGAAAATAATATATTTGAAAAAAGTCTCATGAAAAGACCAGTCAAGAAACATAGGGAAATACATGTGTTCTGGAGCAAGAAGTGATTGAAAGTGAAACAAATGCCTATAAATTTGCTAAGTAGTGGATGAAATATATATCCTATGATGTGCATAAACTGAAGAAATAGTAATGTACCAGTGTTGAATAATAATTAATGTCAAAATACACATCATGTCCCATAGGAATCTACTAGCATTGATGTTAAACTAGGTCAGTTAATGTAGAAATACTAGGATTTGTTTGCACCTTTCACTGAAGTTAGTTTTCAGTACTAGGAAACAAATATGTATTTCAGGTGGATGAATATTTCTGAGAATAATCTTGTGAAAAGTTGATTATTAATCCACATACATGAACATGAATGAATTTAGGGAGTGTATATAAGACACATATATTTCATATTTTGAAAAATCTGGAGATTTATTTTGTATATATATATATATATATACAAACACACACACACAAACACACACACAAACAAAGACATTCAAAAGTAGAATTATATATGCCAATCGAATTTCACCATGAAATATATATCATCCACAGATGCAAAAATATTCATTTTACTGAACATGGATTTATGTATAATGTTATTCAACTAGGAAGCTCACCATTAGCTTGAATTTTCAGTTCCAACAGCATTTAGGTGGAGTAATCTCTTCTCACAATTTGTATCTGCAATGTCAGGCACCTCACAAAAATGTACGTGTGATATCAGGTAGGATTCTATATGTGTATATAAAAATTAATGTGCTGAATAGGTTACAGCGAAAGGGAGATAGGAATTCACATATTTGTTAACTTTAATACACATATAAAACTATTTCAATTAAAAAATGACTAGATTTATAACACCTACCTTTTATCTTGCAAAAGGCAAGTCCAATATACACCATGCCTCCTCTGAACTGCTTGTATTTCAATTCCGTTTGGGTTATTTTTCTCCATCATATTAGTATTTGTAGTTAGCGTCTAGAAGGGTATGGGTTATTGTCAGGAATTCAGTATTTCAATTGGAAAATTGGAAAGTGAATCCAATGTGTATGCAATTATGTGCTGCACAATATTCTTCCCACTCTCATCCAGAACAATGGCTTGACATTAACTTCGCCCCAAGTAAGACGCAATTAGAGAAGAAGAGTTAGAAATTCTGTGAATACATATCTGGAATGGAAAATGCTCAGGAGTTCACAACCTTGGAGGTGGTAGAGGATTTTCCAAAAGTAGGGGACAGGGTTGATCACCCAACATGATCTTTCATTAAAATTGTGAGCCATCTTGCCACAAAGACATGAAAAGATAATTTTTGCTTTACTATAAATTACTGCAAATTCTGAACCTGCTTAGAATGCCTGACCATGTTTTGAACTCACCCATGCCTGGCTCTCTGACCAGATAACAGCCCTCTCTGAAACTTTAATGACACCTCATAAATATTCGCCTTCCCTGGCCAGACAATGACCCTCTCTGAGGCTCTAATGGTCCTCATAATTTCTGATGCTGGGGCCAGAAAAAACAAATGTAAACTACAATTAGTGTGATTCTTGTCAAAGTTCTGTTTTCTGTAACCCCCCTTTTGTGTAACTTTCTGGGCTATAAAGCTGGGCTGTAGGAAAGGTGGGGTTGCTGTCTTGTTCCCGCCATTTTGAGAGGGAGAGGCAGCCTGGCTGGTTGAAATATTAAGCTTGCCTTAATTTGATTTTAATTGGAGTCAGTGGTCTTTTCTTGTGTCCTGGACTAACATTTTGGAGTTCCCCAGCAACATGACCCGACCAGATCACAAAGCCAGACTGCTGGAAATTCTGAAGCTGGCCTATCCTCCAGGACTCCAGGCTGGAGAGCCAAGTTCCAAGGCCTTGGAATGAGCCTTCAGTCCGTGGATCACTGCAGTGAACCATCGCACTAAAACTATTATCAAGCACCTGGTGGAGGAGGCCTTCATAGGTAAGAGGCGCCTTTATAACATCTGATATCCGGTTAAGGGAGTACTCTTCTGATGACAGAGAGGTGGCCTGGGAAGGCTCACATATACTCCTGTCCGGGACAGTAATAGGAATCCTTCTTTCCTCTGTTCTTTTCTGTAGGGAATACCTCTGAAATTTAGAGAGGTGCCGACTGGCACGCAGGAGCTCCTACCCCGGAGCTTTAGCAAGACGCTGCATTGCTCCTCTGGTTTTCTGTTTATTCGCCGAGTTTCTGTTTTTTTTTGTGTTTTGTTCTGTGTTCTAAATGGTTTTTATTTGTTTGTTTTTGTGCGTTTTGTTGTGTGATTTCTGTGGTAAAAACTTAAGGATATTGGACGTGAAAATGGGTAATGAAGCATGTAAGCCTGTCACCCCTTTGGACTGTGTTTTAAAGAAATGTGATGCACTATATCCCCCTTTGTTAAGCAGGATGAGAGAAGCCCCTAGCTGGCTGTGTGGAGCACACCCACTGCAGAGGGCAATGCCTGCTGGAGACCTAATAACTGAGTATCTCCCAGGTAAACAAGTGAAGCTCCTTTAAAACCCCTTGTCCCTCCAGATCAAGAGAGTCACAACTTTGGACAGAGTCCCCTGATTTTATCCTTTGTTAGCAAGCAGTAAACCTCCCTTTTACTTTTTCTCAAACTCTGTCCTTATATTAAATTGGTATTAATTGGCTTCAAGGTCCAGAACCGAAATTTAAGTTACGAATTTTGATACCCCCCCGACCCCGGAATTTTTGAGAGCTGACTACTGAAATGTTAGGAGATTCAGCATGCTTGGGGTGGAACCAAACCAGAGGAGCTAATCCTGTAAGTAAAAGACGGGACTGCGGGACTCCCAGCAGCTGCCGAAGTCCTGTTGCTTCAGTAAATTCCCTTCTTCCTTCCCTGCACTGTAAGTATTATGCCACCTCTGTTTTCTTAAAAAAGAGAAAAAGAAAAAGGAGACACTAAATGCAGTAAAGTCACCATGGAGACCTTTGATATTACATTTCAGGTTGCCCCTATGTGAAAACATCTGATGCCCTTGTGGGGACATCTATCATGCCACTGGTGTAGGAGATTTTTCTCTTATCTGCTGTTTTAAAGGCTTCTGTCCTGTCAGCCATAGTCTGGAGCTCCTTTCTGTCTGTCTTTTGTCTTTGTTTCTGGCCATTTAAGACATGTGCAATAATGTGTTGATATTATAAATTGTTTCTTGGGAATGATCTTAGCTGAATGTGTGTCTAAATGATGATGTTTTATTGTAACAATATGGTATCTGGATGGGTTTTTGTAGCATTGCTCAATCTTGCAGTTAAAAGTCGGGTTTAGGTAATTTTTTAGTTTATGATTTCAGATAATTCATGCCAGAGAACTTAAATACTTAAAATGGAAAACTAAAGAATTCTACTTCCAAGTTGGCAAGTAACTTCCCAATCATTTAGTCTTTTTTTTCACCAATTTTTAATTGGGTAGCCTGGGAAAATGTCACAGTGTGTCAGTGCATTAATTTGGACAAGGATAGTAAATCATAGTATGGTATCTGTTGACAAAACAAGATGTTAAGGTATAAAATTTTGAATTGTATCTTAAAATTGTATCATAATTTTCAACATTCTCACCTGAAAATTATGGTTAAAGTGCCTTAGGCCTGAGGTGTCCGCTAAGAATAGCAGTTTTGTCCAGCTCCTTCCAGAACTCAGCCAGGACTTATGTTGAAATGTAAATGAAAGAAGCCTGCAAGCTCAGTAGGAGACTGATCTGATGTCTAAGTGGGAAAAAAAAGGTAAATCGTATGGTATTTACTAATTACTGTCCAGTCATTTTTTCTAGGACTCTCATTTTTTTCCTTAGATTCTGTATTTTTTTTGAGCTCATTATTTTGGTCCTAGAGAACTAGGTTAATATTTTTCTCATCAGTTCTATCTTTGACCAACAGTGGAGTTCTGAAACATTGCAATGGAGATTTCACCTGTGAAAAGCTACAAGGCCTTACTATTATTATTTGTGCACACTTTTGTTATGTGTTGTATGTCCATATATCCATATGTTCGTATATCATATATATGATATACAAATTAACATATATAAGGAGCGATCATTAAAAAAATGCACTCATAAAAACAAATTTTAAAAAGTGGATTCGAAGATCTTTAATTCACGTGAGTTAAATGGTTCACTTTAAATTTGGATAAACAAATAACAATAAATGTCTTTAAATTTAAGCTTACAAGTTTTTCTAGCTGCTCAAAAATCTAATAAAATATTAATGTCTATAAAATGTCTAATATGCCTTGGTTCTAGGACTTTTCCTTTAACAAAAAAATGGTTTACACTGTTCAATACATTTCTCTAATATTTTGATAAATAAGTGAAGTAAATTTGATATGGGATTACTCATTCATGAGTACTTTTGTTAGATATCTGATTGATTTAGTAAGGTCTGTATAAGTTTGTTCTAAAGTCTGTATAAGATTGTAAAAATCAGTCATGTGATAAAGCGACACAAATTTCTGAAAACAAAAGTTTACCCATAACATTGTGTTTATTTTTATTTTTCTAGAGCAAGCAACCATAAAAATTAAACAACTGATTAAATAAGAACTGTTATTTTAGAGCACTGTACTGGAATTTCTTTAAAAGCTAAATTTGGTTAATGTAAAAACATCAATGTCATTGTGATGCTATTAATGTGCTCATATCTTCCAGGTATACAAGTCTGTAAGGTAGAAACTTTAAAAGAGCATTACATCAAGCTGGTGTTCTGAAGTTGTATGGCAAAAAATATATATATATTGGGGATTTATTTACTTGTTATCAATAAGATATGTAAAGTTTTATGTTACTTTTTACATTGGGGAAAAATTTAAATATATTTTTAAGTTAATGAGCGCCTAATCTATGTAAAGGTTAAAAACTTTCAGCCTTTCTTTAATTCATGTTTTAAATGTGATATCATATGGTGTTAGCTAATGGTCATGTGACCTCAAACAATTTATGTAAACTGTGTAAGATGAGATTTAAAAAAAAAAAGATCAGCTTTAGAACTAAAAGACTTAAGATTTATATAGAGCCCTGCCTTACCTGAGATAAGGCTCTGTGTCTCATCTTACAACATGTGAGAATAACTACGAAAGCAGTAGGTCAGATGTTATTTAATTTAAAGTTATGTTCAGAAGTTTTTTTTTTTCTGTCAAGATTACTAGAATCTCAAAAAGGGGATATAATTTATAACTCAGCCAAAAATTCAGGGTAGCTATTACACGAACTAAGTATTTTTACTCTTGTTAATTTTATTTTGTAATTTCCTTATAAGTTAACTAAAGATTCCCTGTTAGTGTTTTACAAAAGAGTTGCTTTTGAACACAACATTGGTTAATTTAAGATAATAAGGCATCACCTACAAGACAGAAAAATACAGATCCCAAATAATAAAAAGATAAATAATTTTAAATTATAGACATTAAAGCACAGTACTCTTAATATAAGGCTGTTAAAATTTATTTGCTGGATGTTTAAGATTAGGATTTAAAATTTAATTTAAATGAAAAGGGACAATAAAACAAATTTTGGCTCTTGCCCTCTGAGTCAGTTTGTATCCAGGGAACAGGAGACTTCTCTAAAGAACTTTGCAACTCTCAGCCACATAAACTCCTGATCAGGAAGATTAATGAGGCCACTGGAGAACAGAAAGCCAATCAGTGCATTTTCTACGAAGAAGAGAGTCATCAGAGAAGGGAGATATTCCTGATGCTTCTGAGAGAAGCCACATGGTCAAGCAAGACCTGGAATCACCTAGCGCAAATGGCACTAGCAGAACTGAGAAGCTGCTCTCAAGTTTCCCCAGAAATGACTCCCATAAAATCTCAGCTGACTGTTAACAATAGATAGAAACAAAAGTCAGTTTTACTGCTTCATCTAAAACTCTTAGCAAAGACAGATAAACCCAAAATACAGCCATTCCTGGGCATTTTAAATAATAATAGTAATGAAAATATTTTCACGTATACACTTTATGGTAGCCTCCCAAAATAAGTAAGACTGGAGGCTACAAAGAAGGATTCTCAGAGAGGAATGCCTGATGAGAATAAAAAGAGACTATCAAGAGGAGCTACCAGAGGCAGAAGTTTTTTGTTTAAGGCCTACAGATATTCCTAACCTACACAGGTAGGCTTGGTGTTTGCTAGTATGATTATCCAGCCCTGATTAACAGAATTAAAGGTTTCTCTATTACACACAGAGGTCATACTAGTAAAAGGAATTTGCAAGATCAGATGACATTAAATTATTAAACTGTATCTTATGGGGTGGGACAACTGTGACACTAAAAGTTAAATATTAAGTTGAAAGTCCTGATAACTGGGGATATTGAAGACAGATGAGGGGACATCTATACAGTGACTTGTTTCAGCTGCTGCAACATTTATTCAGTACTCATGGTTTTTGTTTCTCTCATAGAAGAACCCATCCCCAGATGACTTTACAAACTGTTTTACCACAACCAGACTTCAAACCGAACTGACTTCTAAAAGGCAACTCATGTCCCTCATGCTGTGCCCCCTCATGTCACCATCTCTCAGCTCAGAAGAAGCCAAAATGAGTGACGCCACTCTTCTTACAACAATGGAGCCAAAAATAAATAGACTTTCATTTTAAGTAATTAATTAAGTCAGGTAAAATCAGGGAGACTGGTTTTGTGTGAGTTCAAAAAATATGGAGACTGTTACGTGAGGTATTAAAATTCCCTCAGTGCTCTTCCCCTACCCTATCAAAGATTTGAAAGGGACACATTAGAAAAGGGGGGAATGATAGACCCAACCTGATCTTTTATTAAAATTGGGATCCATCTTGCCACAAAGCCATGAAAAGAAAATTTTGGCTTAACTATAAATTACACCAAATTCTGAACCTGCTTGCAATGCCTGCCCGTGGCCTTGAACTCACCCATGCCTGGCTATTTGACCAGGAATAGCCCTCTATGAAACTTTATTGACACCTCATAAATACTGGCCTTCCCTGGCCAGACAATGAACCCTCTCTGAGGCTCTAATGGTCTTCATAAATTCTGATGTTGGGGCCAGCAAATATATATATATATATATATATATATATATATATATATATATATATATATATATATATATATATTTACATATATATATATAAACTACAATTAGTTTGATGCTTGTCAGAGTTCTGATATTTTAACCCCCCTGTAGTGTAAAATTCTGGGTTATAAACCTGGGCTGTAGGAAATTTGGGTGGCTGTCTTGTTCCCACTGGTTTGGGAGGGAGAGGCCACCTGGGAAGTGGAAAATATAAGCTTGCTTTAACTTGATTTTAATTGGAGTCAGTGGTCTTTTCTTGCATCCTGGTCTAATAGGTAAATGCTATCAAACATGGAGCTCTGCCAGCCTGAAGACTTCCTTAGAAACTGCCTCTGACGATGGGCACTTGACATATATGTTGTTGTCAGGAGCTTTAGCTTTCTTTCTAATGAGACCATCAAAGCTGGATCTGCATCTATGTGACCTGGAGGACATGGTTTCTTGTTTTTCAAAGGACATGAGGCAGCAGTGCTGAATTCACTCTTTGTAGGTAAACTGTCGCCACTGAAGGCTAAGTGACTCCCCGTGTGGACTGTGAAGCAATTTGGTCATCCTCCACTTTTCGTGGTGTTTCTTGCTGCTGCACTGGGACTTTGTTATTTGCTTCACAAAATACAAGGAATTCAGCTGGGACACAGTGCTGGAGGGAGTTCTTTCACATGAGATGGTTCAGGGTCTGCAGGAGAATGCATCAACCAGGCTTCTATCCCACATAGCTTGTCCCCTTGACCATTGCACCTGATTCTGAACATTGTCCTGAAACATCTCCATATAACAAGATGCCTTATATGGAGAGTTATCAGACATATAAGTGATGCCTGGCTGCACAATGTCAGCCACAAGCCATTTGGAAGTCAATGGCAGATACACATGGCCCGACCACAGATGTTTTATCACACACCTGCACACCACAGCTCTGGGCCCACTACTCAGCAGGCTCCAACATACTGGTATCTCTGTTCTACATAATTTTCATGAAACCTAGTCAATCAAGGCACTGTCTGGTACACACTTCATCAGCAAGAGGACATTGAAAGGTTCTCCAGTGCCACCTGGTCATGAAAATTTCAAAAATTTCATGGTATTTATCTAGCCATTTTTCAAGGATGAAGTTGGAGAAATTGTGGGTTTCAATTCATTCAGGAACCATTAATGTTTGAGGAAGCACATTTCAAGGAAACTCTGGAGAATTCTCAGAGGCAAGGCTTCCCAAAGAGTGGCTAAAAAGACACATGAAGCCAGGCCCATTGAGGTCTACAATGTGAGGCCCATGTGTGTTTTGACTGTCAACGATGGCTGCCAAGTCTTTCAGTATAAAATAATGTGATGCCCTGGCAGAGATTGACAATGCTCTGTGGAAAGCCACCCTGGGCATTGATCTCAGTTTCCAAAGGCAACTCTCATGCGTGGTCTCCTAAAATCCCAACACAATTCATGGCAATACTTCTCTGAGGTCAGTTCCTGAACTCAATCTGTAAGGGGAATCACACCAGAGTTCAAGCCCAGGTGGACCTAGGCATCTCTTCCAACCACCAAACAAATGACCACAATTAAAACCAAAACACTCCCAAATGGCCCTCATCTTCTTCCACATAGACACTCTTCATAACCTCTGGCTGGAGGTTTCCATGAGGGGCACAGCCCAAGACAGTTTTCCAAATGAACTCCCTTGCCCCTCATTTGCCTAAAGTCAGGGTGGCCTGGACTCCCTTCCTGTGAACCAATAGTGATCAAATAGTCCTGCTCTTAATACTCCTCTGCTTCCCTAATTTGAGGCCTACTGATTGTCTGGTATATATTCTTTATGTGAATTGGTGTCATGAGAAAACACAAGCCCTTATGTGCTAGCCTCTGTAGGGCTTTGAAGAACTGATTTGACACAAAGGATCCCTATTCTCACGTGATGGAGGTCAGGAAGCTTACAGAGGAAGGCGAGAGACTTCATCCACAATGACTGCTCTTTTGGCCATTTTCGTTTTGCATGCACACTTGGAAACTTTCTTTAGATCCATCAGGTGCTGAGAATCTAAGCCACTGCCTCACACAGGGCAAAGAGGCTGATTCAGCCACATCTCTTTCCAAAGCAATTAAGCAAAGAGCCACAGGTGATGCCCATTCATTTCCATTTGAAAACTCTTTTTTTCTGGCTTCACAAAGGGGTTTCCTGAGGCAAAGATCTTCCTGACATTTAGGAAAACAGAACAATAGGTAAGCAAAAGGCCCAGTGCAGTGTTTTTCCACTGAGACTTTAATGGTCACACTGATATGTGAGTTTTCTGAGATGCTTCTATTCTCTTCAGCTATCCAGTACATGGCCATGTCACAGAGCTTGGAGGTGGTACATATCTTGGAATCCAAACCATGAGACTATTCTGGAGAGTGGCCAGTATTCAGGAAGAAAACAAGAACTTAGGAAGATAGTAGGTGTTGCCCACCCATAAGGCAAGCCTCTCTCCATTCTTAAATTGTGCAGTATGAATGTTGGGAAGCTTTCTACTAGACAGGACACAACCATTGATGCATTCGCTTTTCAAATGTCTACAACCACAGATACAGTGGAATGCACAGACATAGAAACACTCACGTTGTCAAACGACTTTCTAGAAACATTCCAGTCCAAACAAACAAACAGTCTTTCCTACCTATTCTCAGAAAAGAGACAAAACCACAAACTCACACCAACACCCACAACGGCACCTCCTTCCCCCAAGTATGTTGGTGAATATCTTGAGTGTCCTCTGACTGGTGGTCCATACTATGTTCCCCCAAAATGGCCTGTTCTGTCTCAGATCTGGTCTCCTTCGCCAACTCTGTGAAGTTGTCAGGAGCCATGGTTGAGCCACTACCTGCTTTCTCAGAAAAGGCTCCTCTTCAGAGGTCTCCTGGCATTTGGCCATTATCACTTCAGTAGGTACCAACAAAGACTGACTCTGTCCTTGGTAAATCCAAACAATTGAGACCACTGGGACTGGGACTGGGACTTACTCTGGGTGCCTGGCTTCCTGGATCCCAAGTTCAGAGTGTTCCATCACCAAGGAAGTGTGTACTGATATTTGCTTCTAAGGGTCCCAGGAGATGGAGACTGCCCCTACTTTCTGTGACAGTTTCACAAGTTAGAATGGTATATCAACAATAGGCACCCGGGAACAGCTCTTCTCAGAGGCCTGGTTTGGTCCATCTTCTCTATATTAAGAAGAGAAAGGCTGATTCAGATACATCTCTTCATCCTGACCCGATTGTTTAACATTGAAAATGACTTTTGCTCTCTCAGGTCCTTCATAGCTGCCTTCTTCTCCATGTATCATTTCTGCATGGACCTTTGAGGTTCTCATCAGGTGGAAGATACCCTACAATCCAGTATTGGAAGACCAACTCTCTCCCTGATCTTCTGTAAAGTTAGATTGAGGGAACAGTGTATGGTTAGGATTAACAACATGTTCGATTGGGTTAGGAATAATTCTGCAGGATGAATAATGGTTATGGGAACATGTGATATTTACAAAATATACAGTTGAAATATAGGTATGAAAACAGAAATCTAGGTAAGATTTGATGCCCAGAAGGGCATTGGGCTTTTGATTGGGATACTTAGCTTTAAATTAATTTCTGCACAGATGTCTCAGATAAATCAATATACAATGGTATAGGATATTGTACCTTGGATGATTGAATGTCGAAGAGAACATGCAGTCAAAAAGGGATAGTCGGTAGGATTAGAAAGATAGACGGTAGTTTTAGAAAGATGAGTGAGTATAGGATTTGGACAAAATGGTCTTTAGCAATAGGGTTTCATGTAGAGAGTGAATGTAAATGTCAGCACATGTTAAGAGGCAGTCACAATGATGAACTGGGGAAAATATATATCAATAGAGACATTAGGAAATCAGGCAAAGTATAAGGTGAGTAATAGGATTAGACATTTTCAACAGGTTTGAGGTTGAATATATAATCTTAGGAAGAAACAAATATGTAGTCACCAATAGGATCCACATTTGAGAGCAATAGGCAAACTGGACATGGATGATTTTAGTAATCCATGTTCAATTTCCATTTAGGCTTTAGTACAATCATAAGTGTGACATTTGCTTTTTGTTTCCAGAATATTACTGTGATAAAATGTATATGTAGATCAGGTGACATGAGTATTTCTTTCACCATTTCTAGGAACAGTATTTTGAAGACGTGTAAATTAGTATTATGAATACAAATAGGTGTACACTGTGTCTATGAATATAGAAATAATGCATGAATAGACCATACTGTGAATAAATAATATAACTGGTTCCAACTTAAATAATGGTTCAAATTGATATCTGAAAATATACAGGAAACCTTATATTGATATATATCCATTCATTCAAACCAGTTACACATCTAATGGTAATATTAGGGTTATGGTTTATCATGAAGAATGTGTGAGTTTTGCTTCAAAAGTAATTGTGGAAATCGAAAATAATGTGTTTGGAAAGAAGTCTCATGAAAAGACCAGTCATGTAACCTGGAGGAATACATGTGTTCTGAAGCAGGAAGTGATTGAAAGTGAAACAAAGCCTTTAAATTTGTGAACTTGTGGATGAAATATATATCTTATGATGTGCATAAACTGAGGAAATAGTAATGTACAAGTGTTGAAAAAAAATGAACGTCAAAATACACATCATGTCCTATAGAAATCTACTTGCATTTATATTAACCTGGGTCAATTAGTGTAAAAATATTAGGATATGTATGCACAATTCACTTAACTTAGTTTTCAGTACTAGGAAACAAATACGTATTTCAGGAGGATGAATATGTCTTAGAATAATCTTATGAAAAGTTGATTATAAATACGCACTTAAATATTAATGAATTTAGGGAGTACATAATAAGATACATTTATTTCATATTTTGAAAACTCTGGAGAGTGTATATATATATATATATATATATATATATATATATATATATATATATATATATTAAAATACACACACAGAAATTAAAAAGTATTAATATACAAGCCAAATGAAATTCACCATGAAATATATATCATCCACAGATCTAAAAATATTCATTTTACTGAACATGAATTTATGTATAATGTTGTTCAGCTAGGATACTCACTCATAGGTTGAATTTTCAGTTTCAACAGTGTTTAACAGGAGTGATCTCTTCTCACAGTTTGTATCTGCCAAGTGAGCCACCTCACAAGAATGTACGTGTGGTACCAGGTAGGATTCTATATGTGCATATAAAAATATATGTGCTGAATAGGCTACAGAGAAATGGAGACATGAATTCACATATTTGTTAACTTTAAAAACACATGGAGAAGTGTTTCAACAAAAAAATGACTAGATTTAAAACTCCTACCATATATAATGCAAAAGGAACGTCCAAATGTTAACCTTGCATCCTCTGAACTACTTGTATTTCAATTTGGTTTGGTCTATTTTTATCTATCATAATAGGATTTGTAGTCAGAGTCTAGTAGGGAGTGGGTTACTATGAGGGATTCAGTATTTTGAATGAATAATTGGAAAATGAATCCAATGTGTATGCAAATATGTGCTACAAAAAAATCTTCCCACTCTCATCCAGAACAATGCCTTGACATTACCTTAGCCCCCAGTAAGATACAATTAGAGGAGAAGAGTTAGAAAATCTAGGAATACATATCTGGAATGGAAAATGCTCTGGAGTTCACAACACTGGAGGTGGTAGAGGAGTTTCCAAAAGTAATGGAGACTGTAAAAACTCCACAAACATGGAAGTGTGCAGGCCTCAAGACATCTGGGAAACTGTCTTTGAGGTTGTACACTTGAAATATATGTTGTTTTCAGGAGCTTTAGCTTCCTTTGTAGTGAGACCATCAAAGCTGTGTATGCATCTGTTACATGGAGGACATGGTTTCTTATTTTCCAATGAACATGAGGTAGCAGTGCTGAATTCTCTCTTTGTGGGTTTACTGTGGCCACTGGGGTCTAAGAATCTTTCCATAGACTGTGAAGCCATTTGGTCATTCTCCAATTTTGTTGTGTTTCTTGTTGCTGCACTGGGAGTTTGGTATTTGCTTCACAAAATACAAGGAGTTCCACTGGGGCACAGTGCTGGAGGGAGTTCTGTCACGTGTGGTGGGTAAGGGTCTGCAGGAGAATGCACCAACCAGGCTTCTACGCCACATTGCTTGCCCCCTTGACCGTAGCAACTTGATTCTGAACATTGCCCTGAAAACTCTCCATCTAACAAGATGGCTTAATATACAAAGATATGATGGCTGCACCATGTCAGTCACAAGCATTTGGAAGCCAAAGTAATATCCACATGACCCCACCACAAATGTTTTATCACACAACTGCACACCACAGCTCTGGGCCCACTACTCAGCAGGCTCCACCATACTGGCAGCTCTGTTCTACACCATTTTCATGAAACCCAGTCAAGGAAGGCACTGTCTGGTACACTCTTGATCAGCAACAGGACATCCAAAGGTTCTCCCGTGCCACCTGGTCGTGGAAATTTCAAAAATTTCATGGTAATAATCTAGACATTTTTCAAGGATGAAGTTGGAGAAACTGTGGGTTTCAATTCATTCAGGAACCATTAAATTTTTAGGAAGCACATTTCAAGGAAAACTCTGGAGAATTTTCAGAGGCAAGTCTTCCCAAAGAGTGGCCAAAAGGCCACATGAAGCCAGGCCCATTGAGCTCTACAATGTGAGGTCCATGTGTGTTTTGACTGTCAACAATGGCTGCCAAGTCTTTCAGAATAAAATCATGTGATGTCCTGGCTGAGATTGACAGTGCTTGGTGAATAGCCACCCCAGGCTTAGATCTCAGTTTCCAATGGCGACTCTCATGCATGGCCGCCTAAAATCCCAACACAATTAATGGCAATACTTCTCTGAGGTCAGTTCCAGAACTCAGTCTTTAAGGGGAATCGCACCAGAATTCCAGCCCAGGTGCACCCAGGATTCTCTTCTAACCACCAACAATTGACCACAATTAAAACCAAAAAACTCCCACATGGCCCTCATCTTCTTCAACATAGACACTCTGAATAACCTCTAGCTAGAGGTTTCCATGACGGGCGCAGCCCAAGACAGTGTCCAAAATAAGCTCCCTTGCCCCTCATTTGCCTAAAGTCAGAGTGGACTAGACACCATTCCTGTGAACCAAGAGTGATCAAATAGCCCTTCTTTAATACTGCTCTGCTTCTCCAGTTTGAGGCCAACTGACTGGTATAGATTCTTTATGTGAATTGGTGTCCTGAGAAAACCCAAGCACCTATTGGCTAGCCTCTGCAGAGCTTTGAAGAACTGGTTTGACCCAACAGATCCCTATTCTCACTTGATGGAGGTCAGGAAGCTTACAGAGGAAGGCGAGAGACTTCATCCACAATGACTGCTCTTTTGGCCATTTTGGTTTTGGATGCACACTTGGAAACTTTCTTTAGATCCATCAGGTGCTGAGAATCTAAGCCACTGCCTCACAGAGGGCAAAGAGGCTGATTCAGCCACATCCATTTCCAAAGCAATTAAGCAAAGAGCCACAGGTGACGCCCATCCTTTTCCATTTGAAAACTGATTTATTCAGGTTTCACACAGGGGTGGCCTGAGGCAAACACGTTCCTGACATTCAGGACAACAGAACAATAGGTAAGCAAAAGTCCAAAGTAGTATTTCTCCACTGAGACTTTACTGGTCGCACTGATATCTGAGTTTTCTGAGATGCTCTCATTCCCTTCAGCTATCCAGTACATGATCATGTCACAGAGCTTGGAGGTGGTACATATCTTGGAAATAATACCATGAGGCTATTCTGGAGAGTGGCCAGTATTCAGGAAGAAAAGAGGAACTTAAGAAGATAATAGGTGTTGCCCATCCATAAGGCAAGCAGCTCTTTATTCTTTAATTTGGCAAGATGAATGCTGGGAAGCTTTCTACTAGACAGGACACAACCATTGATGAATTCTCTTTTCAAATGTCTACAAAAACGGATTCAGTGGGATACACAGACATAGAAACACTCGTGTTGTCAAACGACTTTCTAGAAACATTCCAGTCTAAACAAACAAACCGCCTTTCCTACCTATTCTCAGAACATGAGACAAAACCACAAACTCACACAGACACCCACAACGGAATCTCCTTCCCCCAAGTATGTTTGTGAGTATCCTGAGTGTCCTCTGACTGGTGGGCCATACTATGTTCCACCAAAATGGCCTGTCCAATCTCAGACCTGGACTTCTTTGCCAACTCTGTGAAGTTGTCAGGAGCCATGGTTGAGCCACTACCTGCTTTCTCAGAAAAGGCCCCTCTTCAGAGCTCTCCTGGCATTTGGCCATTCTCACTTCAGTAGGTACTAAGAAAGACTGACTCTGTCCTTGGTAAATCCAAACAAATGAGACCACTGGGACTGGGACTGGGACTGGCTCTGGGTGCCTGGCTTCCTGGATCCCGAGTTCAGAGAGTTCCATCACCAAGGAAGTGTGATAGGTCACTTCCTTCACGAACTGAATGAGGTCACTGGGTTGGCAACCACTTTTTCCTAACAGTTGCTTCCAAGGGTCCCATGAGATGGAGGCTGCCCATACTTCCTGTGACACTTTCACAAGATAGAATGGTATATCAACCATAGGCACCCGGGAACAGCTCTCCACACAGGCCTGGTTTGGTCGATTTAATCTACATTAAGAAGAGAGAGGCTTTCAGACACATCCCTTCATTTTGACCAGGTTGTTTTACATGGAAGTTGACTTTTGCTCTCTCAGGTCTTTCATAGGTGTCTACATCTTCTTCAGGGATCATTTCTGCAAGGACCTTTGAGGTTCTCAGCAGGAGGAAGATCCCCTACATTCCTGTATTGTAAGACCAACAATATCCTTGTTCTTCTGTTAAGTTATATTGAGGAAATATTGCATGGTTAAGGGTAATAACAGGTTCGATTTGGTTTAGGAATCATTCTGCAGGATGAATTATGGTATTGGGAACCTGCGATATTTACAAGAATATACTGGTGAAATATAAGTATGAAAACAGAAATCTAGGTAATATTTGAAGTCCAGAAGGGCATTGGGTGGCCTGAACACCCTTCCTTTGAATCAGGAGTGATCAAATAGCCCTGCCGCTAATACTGCACTGCTTCTTCAATTTGAGGCTTACTGACTGTCAGGTATAGATTCTTTATGTGATTTGGAGACATGAGAAAACCCAAGCACCTATTGTCTCATGCCACAGCAAATGGTTTATTGGGGGTCCAGCATGCTGGGGCTCAAAGCTCACTTCAGAGGAGGAAAGAACAAAGAGCCCCGAGAACAACTTGAGAAGAGATTATATACAATCTTTAGAGAGTGCAGGGGCTTTATATACATCATAGCCTCCTTTAGCAAATATCATATACTGTGGGAAAATCAAATAACAACTCTAAAACATGATTAGCACATTCATTGGCGGGAACAGTTCGGGCAGGGGGTGATTGGTCAGCCCTGAGAAGGGGTATACATTTAAACTGATTGGTTGAAGCCCTGAGATGTATACGTGCTGAGATGCACGGTTTCTGGGAAGGGGTTGTTAAGTAACTAGGTGGTCAGGAAAGATTTCAACACATCTAATGGGCAGTTCCGGGAATTCTCTTCACTGACACAGGAATTTCAGGTTCTGAGCACAGCTTGTAAACTTTACAAAACCTGTTTCTTTACGTTTCAATTTTAATTTCTTTAATTCTTTCATTTCTCCTTTTTCTGCCTACTTTTAATTTTAAAAGTAATGAATCATAATTTTTGTGGGGTCTCACATTCTATTTCTGCCAGTGAAGTATATTTCTGTCTGATTACCATGAGTTTTACCTGCCCAATCTGAGCCTGGAGAAAGGAAACTATGAGGTTAAGCAAACAAGGTCCCACAGTTATCAACACCATAAGCATGATCAGGGGTCCAGCTAAGGCTGATAGGAGTGTAGTTAACCAGGGGGACAAGGTAAACCATGACTCAAACCACACTTGTTGAATCTCCCTTTCTCTCTGGTGCTCTTCAAGGCATTTTCTCAATTTACTCATGGATTATTTTACAACTCCAGTATGGTCAGCATAAAAACAGCATTTTTCTCTCAGTACAGCACAGAGGGCCCCCTCCCTTATTAAATGGAGGTCTAATCCTCACCTGTTCTGTAAAACAACTTTAGAGAGAGAGGTTAAGGATTCCTGCAAAACTGTGATGGAGGTCTCTAACGTCTTCAAGTCTTGATTTATTGCTGTTTCTAATCAGGCCATTTGTTGTGACCCATGGATCATATCAGCTGTTCCTGTACCCACTCCTGCAGCAGCTCCTAGCCCCAATAGGATGGCTAGAGTAAGGGACACTGGCTCCCGGCAAAATCGGGTTGTTTGTCCACCTAGTAGACCTTCAAAGGATTCTGGATCATGATAGAGAACCCTGGGGGGTATCTGCACCATTACACAATAATGTACAGAGCTGTCAAATACCTGGGCTGAAATGCAAGGAGTTCTGACTGTGTGGAGTTCAGTACCATAAAGGTTCCTTTAATTAGTTCCCAGGGGGAGGAGTCAGCTGTACTCTGGACTGGGGAAGTAGGCAAAGACGGAAACTGTGAAGTATGAGATGGTAGACGGGTTTTGGTAGATCTAGGCATGGGAGGTTTAGGAGGCTTAATTCCTGACTTGAGGGGATTGGGCCCTATTGCTGTGGGATTTTCTTCCTTTTTAAGCCGGATGGTGAACCAGAGACCAAAGTCATAACCAGGGCCATTAATATAGAATCGCATTCCCCAAGTATTTCCCATAGGCCATGTTGTTCTGAGGTAGCCCCTTCCTTTCGAAGTGAAAGTTATATTGAGGGGGTAACATAGACTATTTTTTCCACAGCAAGTTTTTGACACCACTTGGATAGCGGCACATTTATTGGGATCAATCCAGATGTCATTTCATCCTACCGAATCATACTGTCTGGGGAGTTTGGGTTTCACAATGTAGCTCCCGTGTGTTCACAACCCCAAGATCTACAATAAAAGTCACTGGGTCCTCCACAGGTTTGGGCCTGTTTGCGACTTCAGAAATCAGCTGGGCTCACTTAATAAACAAGACTGGCTAGTTTACACCTGAGCTGGGGAGATGACATCAATAATTCATGTTGTAAGTTGGTCTATGTTGCCCTGGTTTGGGCTTTAGTGGGATCTGTGTGGGGCCCACTATGTCAGGGAGATCCCAGTCAGAGAGGCCTATGGCAAGCTGACAAATGTCCGGGTGGAGAGATGGCCACCAAGACCATAAGGGGGCTGTATGTGAAATAGACCACACTACTTGCCCAGTAGGATTTAT